>NW_018127903.1:1037748-1045006 GCF_001952655.1 Monopterus albus
ATATCTCACTTTTTTCAAACATTGCAAGAAAGCAATTTGTGGAGTGACACTAAAAAAAAAAGTCAATTCTAACCAACATTTTCTGTTAAATTATCCAGACTGACAGTTTGCATCAGGGAGCAAATTAGCTTTAGGTTAAAAATACTGCCAATTCTTACAGTACTACACCTCAGAATCGCTTCTATATGTTAAAATGTTTGTCTGCATTTTGTTCACTTTGTTGCTCTCCCCATTGTCCTTACACAAAAACAGGAAACACTGTGTCCACTAAACACAGTTCCCTCTGTCACTAAGTGGCTTGCCTGTTTACTTGTGTGGAAAGTTGAAGAATCTGATTTTCTGTGATGTTGTCCAACTTGTTCACCATGTTATGTTTCCTGTTTGTCTTATATTTATCTGTGCTATTTTATTTGCTGTAAACATTTACAGTATGTTATTGCATAGCTCATCTTCTGTACCAAAATCAGTAAAGTTCCATTGTAAAGTACAAAGTTATGAAGCATCTCAGACAAGCGCAGATATTCATTGAAATTAAATCAGGCCATTTGTCCTCTGTTAGATTTGGCTATAAATGCCAGCTCTGCATTTGCAAATAATGACTGCTAAAGGACATATTCTACCCTTTACTCTCTTAATGAAATGTCAGACTGGTGACCTGTCTTTCCCGTCTATGCTAATTTACTATCCTCTTTGACCTCTCACCCCTGTTCCTGTGGTGTTTCAGAGCCTGTGGAGGTCGTTCCACAACCTGAAAGATGTCGGATTGGTGCAGGTAAAGGTCATCAGGGCGGAGGGACTGATGGCGGCAGATGTCACAGGTAAGACAAGCAACAGGACTACAACCTCATATATACAGTATATTGTCAAAATTTACTTCACTCTTGTATTTGTGCTCATCAAATTTGTGCACCTTAATGTGACACGGCTCTATTTTTGTTGTTGTTTTGCAGTTTGTTTATACTATCAGAGTGAACACTCCTTCAACGTGCTGTATGATAGGTGATACAGTAATATCAATTGGCAAGAGTATTTTTGTTTAAGCGTTGCACAAGTTTTGCATGTAGATATTAAACATTTCTGTGGCATGTTTTCATCTGCTAGCAATCAGCCATAAATCCAGCCACAGATAGTCACTTTGGCTTAAGGGATGATCCTCTGTGAGAATTCTGAGCGTTAAAGTCTACTTTGTGCAGGATGCTAAATTTGTATCTGAATTTTTTTTTACAGGCTGCTCATTTGAATAATAGAAGAAAAAGTACACATTTGAACCCAACAAATCTCTCTCCCTCCTCCTCCCCCTTCCTGCTCTTTCTCTGCTTGCTCTCTCTGAATCCTCCATTCTCCATTAATTCTTACTTTTAATTAGGTCTACAGTGGACAGGCCTCGTTTTTCACTCTGTATTATCTAGTAGAGAGAAGGAAATGTGTGTGTAAGAGAGAGAGAATGTGTAGCGTTTTCCCCATTTGAAGTAGCTACAGTCCCATTAGCCAGTGCAGAGTGGAGCTGGTTGATTTGGGTTATTGCGGTGAGCGACCAGAGCAGCTGGAGCACAGGGCTAATGGCTGTCTGGCTCTTGTATTTCACTTGGAGCAGAAATTTGCTCCGTGACCTCGATGTAGAACTCAACATTCAGTCAGAGCTTTATAGATACTTGTAAAAAAAAAAAAAAAAAAAAAAAAAAAAAAAAAAATCAAAAGAGTAAAGCTGTGAAATATGTCTATTGGCTGTTTATTTGCCTTTCACTTTGTCTCTGTGGTCATAGAGAATATTTGATTTTTAGAGCAGTGTCTTTGCAGCCCGTGGTTATTTGAAGTTATTGCACAAGGCTCACAGTACAGTAAAAAGGACACGGTGGCTTGTGGGCTAATATTTCAAATAAACTACTAAGACTGAATGCAAAATTGGAAAATGTTGAATTCAGATTTGAAAGCCCAGAACAAATGTGAATTTTTGGACTTGGCGCTTGTTTTTATATTTGAGCATTTTCATTAGTTTTTGACATGGGACAATTTTTTATTACACCGACCAAGCATAAGCTGCTTTCACTTAGGAACATTTGAAATAATAACAGAAAAACATGTACATTTAAACATTTGCCTGAAAGTGAAAATCACATGCTGAAGTTCACATGGGAAACTTCATATATTCGGAAAAAACATGTTCGTTTTCACATGTGGGTAAACTTTTTTTTTTTTTTAATAGCCAAAGACAATCCACTGGAACCTTCTTAGAATTTATGTTCTTGAGCACACAAAGGAAATACCTGTCTTTTGTTCCCTAGAAAATATTTTCTAACAGATAAGATACAGTAATCGAACTCATATCGATAACAAGCTAAGGGTCTGTTTCTAGATGGCTTATTTCTGTTTTGAGTCGGATTCTGTGTGTGTATGTCTGTCTGTGTCACAGGCAGAAACAATAGCTCTGTAAGAGCCACATAAGAGCTCCCACCACATGAACACCCTATTTTAACAGTCCAGACCAAGAGAGGGTCAGGAGCAGGGTGGGAGAGAAACCGACAGACAAACAGAGAAAGGGAGAGGAGGTCAGCAAAAGAGAGAGAGTTCCCCACCGCTCTCTCTCACACTGCCTGTCCTCTCTCCTGTCTTTCTGTTCCTCCTCCTCCTCTGACTCACCTTTCTGGCCTTCTCGCTCTCTAACTGAAGTGTTTTTGTGAAGTAGCTCCTCTTCAGTCTGAGTAGGATAACTGAAAATAGTCTGTAAAACCAACAATCCTTTTTGTCAGCCAGCTCGTGTCCCTCTGAGTGGTTGCTATTCTGTTAGAACATTTTGGCAGTAACACGCACACATCAGCTGCAGCAGCACTAAACCATGTGCACACACTTTTCCAGTAAATTGCAAGATAAAATCTGACAATAAAGTCTAGACTTTTGAAACATGGGGAAATACTGTAGATTATATTTTATAGGCTATTCAAGGAAAGGAAAAAAGGAATACAACAAAAATACAGTTGATTTGTATTTTAAAGCCTGAAACATAATTGTGATTACACAGCAACGTCTGTTCCCTTTCCAAGCTCACCCCTCACTAACTCGAAGCTTCATGCGAGGCAGTCGCACTCGTGCTCCCCCGTCACCGTACTGTATTCATTCTCCACACTTACCTTAGAGCACCCTGAAATGAGTTTGGGCCTGCTCTTTGCTCCGGACCCTCAGCCAGCGCCACAGAGATGGGGACCCAGAGGGGAGAGGAGCTTTGCTCGGACATTACCTGGATGAGCGGCGCTCAAACCTGAGCGTGTAATTGGTTAAGACAGCTGCCTCTGGTGTTGGCAGCCAATAAGGTGAAAGTTCATCACCAATGACAACTGGCTCTCTGCAGCACCACAGCCCGCCATGTCATTAAAAACTGAATATTAGCGAGAAAACGGGGGAAGGACAGAGTTCTGCAGAAATAATTTCCTTCTCTTAATTTTGGTGATTGCATTTAAATGTAATCAGACTTGATTTGTGAGGACAACATTATAATTGTTTATGCTAGGGAGACTAGGATGATTAAAATTTTCACTACTGGAAATACTGAATGAAAACTGCTAAAATATCACTTTTGCTGCTTTATAATTTCAAAATAAACATTTGTGTATAATGAGTCCAAGGAAGAATTTTCATTTTTGATATAAAACATAGTTTATATGCACTGCATACAAGTTATATAGCTAACAAAGGGTGGCTACACAGATGCATAGCAAAGCAGGCCCAGGAGTCAGTTGTCTTTCTTCTACAGTATATTAATGTATCTTGTTTTATATCGTAGGAGTCATAGCTGTCAATATCCACTTCAAACACTCTACATCAGTGGAGCCCCACAAACAGATATGAAAGGCAACACCTACGGCTCAGCATTGATCACGGTGACATTTACTTTGCACACCCACTAAATGTTCTGCCCTTGTCACAACATTTGAAGAAATCACACCAATCAATGACTCTCACATGCACACATGCTTCCCGTGACACGCACATACCGACGGACACACACAAGCACACGCACAAATGTGGTGGGGGGGGGGCTTTGAACTCAATCCTAACTTTCTTGAGTTTTATTATGCAGCATTGCTGCTGTTCCAATATTTTAATAGTCTCAACATTTTTCCTGGGAGTTTCTTCTACTACTTCCTAACTCAGCCTTTTCAACTAAGCCGGGATGAACGGCTCCCAACAGTTTTAATAAAAATGATGATGATCAAAGCCAGAAGTAAGAGTTTTGTTGTTCTTGGCTCATTTTGAGGCAGTTGGAGCCATGCTGGCAGGAATGGGCACGTGGTTTCCCTCATTTCTGTGTACACAGAAAATTAAATTTAAGATGTTAGCAAACAAGTAGAGAATATGTAGGACATTACAGGTTTTGGGTGCTATAATACAGTATGTTATTCTTTGGAGAAGGAAATAACTCTGATTAACTGTGATTGTTTATTTTTTCATTTCTCCCCTCACTTATAAAACCATAGTAAATTCTGAATTGAAAGTGCTGTTGGAATGAATATGATTTATAGTCAGCCATAGTTTATAGCTAATTTTTTAAGTTATCTTTTGGCAGTGACAAGCCACTCCGAATTATTTCATATTTTTAAAATGATTTATTCTGTAGGATAAATCTGCATTTGGATTT
This sequence comes from Monopterus albus, assembly GCF_001952655.1. NCBI lineage: Eukaryota > Metazoa > Chordata > Actinopteri > Synbranchiformes > Synbranchidae > Monopterus > Monopterus albus. Next base: position 1,042,379 of record NW_018127903.1, read on the forward strand.
ACCCTGGTTTGTTTTCACTGCTGTAAAATGTGGCTTGTGTTAGGGCATTGGCTGGTGTTGCTGTCAGTGTGTGAAACTCCAGCAGTGATTTCTCTGTAATAAACAAGAGTTAAATCTTTTAGGTGCCAAAAGCCTTTCACTGTTTTGATGAATTTACTTTCCTGTCAAAACAAAGCAGAGAGGGTGATGAGGGAAGAGGGAATGTTTTTTCTGTCATTTCTTCATCATTCTCATGTTGTTCTTACTCATGTTTTTTTTATCCACATCGTTGCTGCTACCGTCTCACCACTCACTTTGGAATTACTGATCAAGCTACGATTCTCACACCCCTGCTTGGCTGTCTTTATCCTCTACTCTGAACTCTCCTGGCCTTCAGAGCCACCGTACCCTCTGTGTTCTGATCATCATCCGTTCTCAGTCTTCTCCCTCTTTTCTCTCCCACCTCCCTCCTTGTGCCTGCCGGGACACAGTTGTCCTGGAGATTATCTTCTTCTTGTCCATGTTTCCAGAATGTTGATAGACATGCTTGCAGCTGTTCTACTAATAGTGTTGTATTATGTATAGCACTGAAGCTAAAAATGAAAGAAGCATGATTACTATGGGAGCTGCCATGTGGTATATGGGGAGGATGCTACACACTATTTGTCCTAATAATGTGAAGGATTAGAGATAAAAGCTGTTGGGATTAAGATTCTTGCTTTCTTTTAAACCTGAAATTAGCAAACCTATTGAATGTACTATATTTACATGTCCCTTTTCACTAAGAAGGTCATTCTTATTTGATTTTTATTTAATTTTTGTGCTCGGCAGGTAAGAGTGACCCATTCTGTGTGGTGGAGCTGAGTAATGATCGGCTGCAGACGCATACTGTTTACAAAAACCTCAACCCGGAGTGGAACAAGGTCTTCACTTTGTGAGTGGCTTTTACAATACATGTCCATCTCTGCATGCACACAGACGTGAAGTTTGTATTCAGTATAAAAATTTAAATGCATTTCTTTTAATGACATTTTTCTAAATTAAAGATTGTTAAAGTCAGAGCAACAGTCTCATTACTAAAAGATTTTTTTTTTTTATTCATTGCACTCTTTTTTTTTTGTTTTTAATTGTAATTCTGGACTAATTTGAAAATGGAAAAAATTATGTAGTCCACTCTGCCACAGTAGAGTGGACTGATGTTTTCATTAACAAACTTGGAACATAAATGAGGACACAAATCCAAAAAGACATTAGCAGAGTTAAAAAGACAGCTTATCAAATTTTTCTTCATTCATAAAATGCTCTTTCAAAAATGTTAGTAATACTGTGGCTATAAGTAAACATTAATGTAGGTCTAGCACTACATCATCTCGTATATATATGATGTCATTTTTCCCCATTGTACAAACTTGTGAATTCCCAGTGAAGGGACAGGTTAATTCAGTTATTCTTTGAGTGCACGTCTTTCTCGTACCCTCTTTTTTATACATAACATCAGCCATTTTCTTGGTAACCTAGTTTTCAAAAGATGACATGTCTGAACTTCAGACTAGTTCTACTTAGCTTGTGCAGTAATGTAGTGAACTGTCACATAAAATGCGTTAATGTTATTTTTAACCATTATGTAAATGTAATAGAGGGTTTTCAGATATGAGGCATTTCTTACACTCTTACAGCTTTTTAGATTTAAACTGGTTTTTGTGCATTTGAATATTTAAATAAGCTTGTGCGAGATGGAATGACTTTCACATGATTTCAGTTTGTAGCCCATTTTTTGGTATATATGTCAGTGGTGTTGTCTTTGTGTGTGGTCTAGTAACGTGAAGGACATCCACTCGGTACTCGAGGTCACTGTGTACGACGAGGACCGAGACAGAAGTGCAGACTTCCTGGGGAAAGTGGCTATTCCTTTACTAAATGTGAGTCAAAGGCAAATTTCTCTGTGTGTTTCTTTTTTTTCCCCCTTGGGGATGATATAGAGATCAGAGTGGAGCAGAAAGAATAAAAACACACAGTGGAAGATATAAAAAGCAGAGGTTATTTTTGTGGCTCCACAGATTAGACTGTTATTATTTCACAAAGAGAAAGAGATGACAGGAGGAGAGAAAATGGAAGAGATTGATAGGTGAGAAGAAAGTAAGTGAGGTAAGGAGAGATATGAAAGTGACAGAGATCGAGAGATGGAACGATGCGACTTGGAGAAAAAAGACAAGTGTCTCTTATTTTTGAAAATTTATACATGTAGACCGCTTGTGAAAGAACTGGGGGTCTGAATATCCATGCTCTGCTGTACAGTGTGATTCCCCAGGATAGTTAATTTCTGTTTGACAGAGTCGAGCTGCAGTGGGTAATGAACAGGTACTTGTCAGAGTTGCCACAGTTGTTTTGGGTTCCCTGTCAGCGCCAGCAGCTGGGGTTCAAAGGTGGCCCGGGAAGCCGATTCAGCCGGGTATTGCTAGACAGACGCCTGTCATGTCCCTCTCCCACAGATCCAAAATGGAGAACGCAAAGCCTACGCCTTGAAAAGCAAGGAGCTGACAGGGCCAACAAAAGGGGTCATCTTTCTCGAAATAGACGTGATTTTTAATGCTGTAAGTCTTTCTTTTGCTTTTTTGATTCTCCTCCCTAGACTTTTTTTTTTATTTCCCC
>NW_018127903.1:1045322-1061379 GCF_001952655.1 Monopterus albus
CTTTCCCTGTCCCTCTCTTGTTCTCTCCAGCATTCCTCCTTTCTATGCTTGTCTTTTTTTTCCTGTTTGTCCCCCCTCCCTGGCTTCCATGTCATTCCTCGTCCCCTGTCCCTCGTCCTCATTTTGGCTTTAATTATCGAAGACTCCCTCTCAGCAGCCTTTGTTCACCCATTCACCATTGCTGTGTGTGTTCTCTAGCGGCCATCTTACAGCTTTCTCTCCTGCTCTCTCTCTAGCCTCTGACATGGGGAACACTACGCATGTGCTGCCATATCATATCTTCCTCATAGTGTGTTAGGAAAACCTTCAAAATAAAATCCCTCACTAATTTGTTTCCTTTGTCTTTATCATTTTATGTATCTGCATCCAATGAGTGTCGTGTCCATCTCACCATTTGCTGTGTGTTCCCTCCGTCTTCCAGGTGAAGGCTGGTCTCAGGACGTTGATTCCCATTGAGCAGAAGTATATAGAGGAGGAGCCCAGAGTGTCCAAGCAGGTACATCAGCAGCCAACGCTTATCTTCTACCAGTCTGCCTCAGTTTTATCTGTGTCCACCACTGTACCTGCTGTTCTGCTTAACTGTCTGAATGAAAACCAACAAGCCTGGAGAGTGGCATGTTGTAAAGCACAACAACTGTGTGGGCAAGATATAACAGGATGATTGAAGGAAAAACGGCATTTTGTGTATTTTTTCTCTTCCCTCCTCTCTCCCTTCTCTCATCTCTCCCCCCCCTTTGCATCTACTCCGAGTGGTGAATAGAAATGTCAAGCTGTCAGCTCTGGGATGCATAAGTAGATTGGCCATCCTTATAGTTGGCCCTCTTTGCCACTGCTGCTTTGCACTTCATTGTCACACCGCTCAGTATGGCACCACAAAGGGCTGAATAGCAGGGGCTGGCCCACATCAGACATGTCATATGAGTGACCGTTTGGGCTCAGCAGTCAACGCTGCACCATGCACAGCCGAGCGCAGCCGTGCCCAGCGCAGCATAACGCACACACCAGCCTCCACCCCTTTGTCAGCCCTCCATCTATTCCCTTCTTTCCCCACTGTTTTTGCCTTTTCTCTTGCTCTCTGGCTCCCTGTATTGGCCCACTCTACAGCTTTATCCCAAGTGCTGAATCCTTTTTTCATCTCCATTTCACCTCTGACTTATAGAGATGACCTGTGTCAGTGTCTCGCAATGATGATGTCACAGGCTGCTTTTGGGGGCCCTTCTGTGTGGTAGCAGCTCCCCTGCTGTTGCTTGCTGCTTAGTGTGTACAGACATACGTACACACACATAAAGAAGAGAAAAAACACACAAGCTGTTTGCCAAACACAAGCATTTAGCTGTAATTGTGACATTTGCCTTAGAAAAGTGGCAAAATCATTTATTGTTTTTGGAAAAACTCAAGGCACCGTAAAATAATTTATGAAAAGTTATATATAATGACTTCCCAGACCTCTGGGTCTGTGTTCTGCTGGGGACAGTTTGGCCAAAAAAAAACAAAAACAAAACACAATTATACACAGCGAAGGTGGAATCCTTCTCATCTAGTGTCAAAGCAGCCAGGCCACCTGTAACCACATGTAAATCCACTAGAAACATAGATGTTGCTGTAGTGTTACAGACACAGTATACACACATTCCAACACACATTTTTTTCCAGAGTAAGAAAAAAAATGTCCTAGAATTTTTTTTTTTGAACAGTGATCTGCAGACACAGCTTGTCCTGTGGGAGCACTTTCTCCTGGTGATGACGTGATTGGGTGGTTTATGCTATTCCCTGAATGGTTGGCAGCCCAGGGGAAGACAGCAGTTAGCTACCTGTCTATGGCCAAATGCCTGGAGAACCCTCAGGGAGGAGAATCCAGGGACTGTGCTGGAAAGTGTTTTTATTGTACTTAACTTTATCACTGAAAGAGTAGACTTAAAAAAAATGCTACGAATCAGCTTGTCACACTTACTTGTCCTATATGCTGATCCATTTCCATATATAGCTATCCATGGAAGGAAAACACACTAATGTCCTCAATGGTGTCCTTAGTGCTAATGTTGTACTACTGAAGCCAAAGTAAGGTCAAAGCTCACTGAGCTGTAACTTAATGTTCCAGTTAACTTTACAAAGTACAGCGGGGTGGGACGCTACAGGATTTGAACCTGCTATATTAAGACTGATGAACACTGTCATTTTAAATATGGGATCCAACATGTTTATGTAATAAATTGTGATGAATTTACACCTTAACAAAACAAAGGAAACTAAAGTGACCTTATGTCCTCACAGGCATCTAGAACAGACAGAGACCATAAGAGCTATGCTTATGTTTGTAGACAAATTTTGATACATTTTGCTCATGTTTTACTTCGTCTTTAAATAAGACTTTACAAACACTACACATGTGGAGCTAATGGGGAAAAGTCACACAACCCCTGTGTGTTTTAGTTTTAGTTTTCAGAGGTACCCTGCTAGCTGTCACACCATGTGTCATCATCAGTTATCTGCATATTTACTGCCCAGTACAGCATGTTGTCTTTTTGCACACTGTCCATATGTACATGTACTCCTCTTTCACAGTAGAGTGACAGATCTTGTACAGTACATTATATAGTACCATGCTAATTTACTTGCTGTATGTGACATTAAGTCTTCACTTGTATGAAATGAAATATTCACTTCTTTGTCTCCTTTATAGCTGCTGTTGCGCAACTTCAACCGAGTTAAGCGCTGCATCATGTTCCTGATCAACACAGGTTGCTACATCAACAGCTGCTTTGAATGGGACTCTCCACAGAGGAGCATCTGTGCTTTTGTGGTATGTCGAGGTACATTTACATACAGTATAGACTACAGTAACCATATACTGTAGCACATTTCATGCAGATTTTAATATTCCCAGCCAAAGCTGAAACAGTTCCTAGTTTGTATCTTTTTTGGGTATACAATTAATCTATTGCCACAGTGATAATTATATTATTAGGTAGATCCCCACAATGTGAGTGTGATTTTGGTCTCTACACAAGGCATGCACACATCCAGCAGGAGAGCAACGTGTTCAGAGGCTGTAGGACCATTTCTGCTTACATGCTTAACTGGTAATTGCACACTCTAACATGAGAGATTGTTGTCTCAAGCACAGTAAAGTACATTCCCACACTGTAACCCCCTACGACAGACTGTTACTCACACACTCAGACAACGTGATAATGATGATCTTAATTAAGTTATTTTTCTGGCTTTTTATTTAATACACAAGCACACATGGTATATACACTGCAAGTGTTTAAGTGTCTGTTTGATGCTGGAAATGGATGGTGTTGCAGCTAAAACACTGTTCCCTGTAATACCGTCAGACATCCAAATACTCGTAACTACAATCTACCGAAGTGTGACAGACTGTTACTGCAGACAGTGGAAATAGTGGCCTCTTTCTTCTTCCATCGGTCTCCTCTTCATCCTCCCTCTCTTTCTCTCTCTCCTGTCATCTATGTCTGGTATTAAAAGGTGAAATGTAATTGGACAGCAGAGCTATCAGTAAAAGACATCCCCCTACAGGGCGGTGAGTGGCCGTGTGGACGTTCCTACTCTAAAGATGACAGAGCAGGCATTTAATCCTGTCTAGTTTATAGTGGCCTGACTTAAGTAGCTACAGGACAGGTGGACCCGCCCCAGCCCATTACCATGGGAGCACTAAGCACTAGTGCTCCCATGGTAATGTCTCCACAGTAGACATTAGCAACATTTGGCTGTCTGACACCAGTTTTGTCTCTGCAGAGACTTTGTGTGTGTGTGTAATTTATACAGCGGGTCAGTGTCATCACAAGACATGGGTCAGAAGAGACAGTATTGATCTGTTAACATTTTCCCCCTGTGTGCGCCAGCGCGTCTGTGTACGAGCCTGGCGTGTGCATTTGAATTTTCTCTCAGGTAAGGCGGAACTAGGCGTGAGCTCTCCCATCTTATCTTTTAGAATAAATGAAAATGTCAGACACAAAAAAAAAAATGTTGAGGAATTCACAGGAAACAAGGTCACTTCAGAATTGACAATCTGCATGGTGAATGGAAACGGGCAGATACAGCCTTGGATAGTGCAGCCTCCGTGTCAGCACCCACAGACACACACATCCACATGCCTTGTATAGCTCTTCAGCCTTTTTGAAAACGCTGCATGCATACATCCATTTCTGAGTAACAGTACTCACTATTCATATTCTCATTGTGCTCACTTAAATTCAGAATCTTCAGATGATGATGTTAAAGGATGTCTAGGCCAAGGGCATAGAATTTTATAGTTTACAGAAAGTCTGAAATTTAGGTGTCATTACGTTTTTCCTCCCTACACTCCCCTTCTCGCTCTTTTGGTAGTCTGTTATCGTAGGAGTATGCACTTGGCTAAAAGCATCAAAGTATTTAGGGCCTCTCTACACAGGTACTCTCTCCCTCCCTTCTATACCATTTCTTGATCCCTCTCTCATTTCTCCCTCACTTTGAGGGGCCTCTTAATCACTTTACTCATCTCTTTAAGTGGGTTTTTATGGCGGGCCATCTGGCCAAGATGGTGCCTTCATGAAGGTGTATAGCTGTGTGTGATTATGGGCACGTGTGTCTGTTCACATGTGCACTTTTTTTTTTTCATCTGGCTGTCTTTCTAGACAGATGTTACACTTAACTTTCCAACACAGCTGTACGCACAGAGGTGGAGTTGTGGTCAGTTCAACCTCTAAACTTACAAATATGCACATTCTTAACTGCTAAGTAAAGCTGTGGGTTGGGGGGTTGGGGGGTGGGGGGTTATGTGTCATTTTGTGTTTGCACAAACATCAAAATGCAGTTGTCATACTGTCACTTCATAACATTTCCTCCACAAAAATGCTCAGTTTTTCTTCACGGGCCTTTAATCTCCTTCTGCGCATTTCTGCAACACCAGCCACATGTACGTATCGGTCATTAGTGCCAGCTGTGATTAGTGTGTATGTTGTGTGTGTTTTGTGTGTATGTGAGAGAAAGAGATATTGCATAGTCTCCCATGCACCCTTTCTCCCTCACACCCACACTGCTGTCATCCACCAATCCCGACAGTGAATCAGCCACCGTGGCAGCTTCGCCCGAGGCGTTGGCACAGTGGACGGGACTGGAGTTACCTCCTGTCCTGCATGATAGGTGGTGTCTGTGTGAGTGGATCTTAGTGTCTCTGTCTCCCTGTCTCGGGGTTAAGCATCTGCTTCCTCTCTCCACACCTGCAAGCTGAGCGTCTCTCCTGTCTATCTGTCCATCCATCCCTGTTCCTCTTTATCTCTCCCTCCTGTTGCCTTTCCTCCTGGAGAGTTGAGGCCATTGTGGGGCTGAGCAGTGTTGGGTTCTGTTCTCCTGCTGCTGCCAGCTCTCCCCACGGCCCCTGCAAGACAAGGCTGTTATTGCCCCAGGGACCGCAGGCTTCAGCAGCTCTTCCTCCAAACAAATTTGCTGTAACTTTATCTGCAATTGGGCCCTGAATTGGGAGCAAATAGAGGCAGCTTTGTGAAGCTCAGGGAAGGGCGAGGGCAGCGAGCTGGGGGTTGTTGGGGAGGCAGGGGAAATGATACCAGGCTCTTTTATGTCAGGCAAAGTAGGACTCTTATCAGGAGGAGAGCCCAGACAAGGGAGCTCCTTCTAGAGGAAACTGGAGCACCTATCACCTGCTTTGCATTTAGATAAAAATTCACCCTGCTGAAATAAAAAAAAAGGGGAAAAAAGCAAAGACAGGTACAGAAGCAGCTATTGGAGTGTGCATGTGTTTGCACATGTCTGGCTGGCAGTTTGATGCACACACACAGAGTGCATAGACGCCATAGCAGTCATTGGTACACACTACTCCAGGTCTCTTTAAATTGCTCCTTTGACTCTTCTTCAAAGAACCTAACTTTGAAAAGTTTTGAAGTCAGGAGTTCGTCATTGCCCACAGCAAGGGACGGCTTTGAAATATGTACTTTCACATTTTGCTGCTCTCCTGATTTGCAAAATGAATAATAGTTGAAATATAGTGCCATGACTAACAGAGAATACCAAGTCAGAGTTTAATCACTAGAGATAGACTCAACAGGAAATATGTGAGGCCTTTTGTTGAGGAGTTGGAGATTCAGCATTCCTACTTTTGACAGCTGCCAATATGCAGCTCCTGTGTAGTGGCCAAAAAATGGTGTATGCATTGTTTTAATTTTCTGTTATAAAAAAATGACTGGCTTTGACACATGAATTTTGGCGATTCGGCCTGCTTTCTTATGGGATGAACGGCATTAATTGTGGAGCAAATTTATATTCTGCAGAAGTACAGCAGGGGGCAGTCTAGCACCACTGAATGATGCCAGTGTCCGGTCACAAACAGGACACGGTCTCCCTCCCTCTCCAGCTCCCTCGAACTTAACAGGACTTCTAGTTGCTATCTGGCAACACTTAGTGTCAGCATGGAAATTGATGTAAGAGAAATAAAGGGTAACTCTGAAATCCAAACTTCAGTTTCACTCCACTGAGACAGAGCAAGGGGAAAGTTAGCCTGGTGTGTGGTTAATGTAAGCCAAGTACTGAGTATTACCCTCCCACAGTGCCGCAGCTCAGAGCCGTTAGAATGCGAGTTGTTTTGAAACAAATAATACACGATACAAGTTTCAATGTGCCACACTGAGTGCTTGAATAAATCATTTTGACTTCTCTTTTTTTATTTATTTATTTTTACATTTCTAATATACCTTCTTGTGGTTGAGGGTGTTATTAATACTAAGAGAAAGCAACACACATAACTGCAATTAAAATCTAGTCTTGTCAAAATAGTTTACTAAATGTGTGTATTGGTATTTTAGCTAATGTGTTACAAATTATACCTGCCATTATTTTGCTTTGTTCATGTTTGTGATTGTCTGTTTCAAGTGTATGTCTCGTATCAATTTCAGCTTACGCTCAAATGTGAAGTTTGCCCAGTTCAAATGCAGCCTTTATCTATATTTGAAATGCTTTAGCAGATTTGACAATGGGAAATATTTGATTTTGTTTTGTGAATAGTTTTCTTTGGCATTTCAGTGGACTTCACCAAACTTGTTGAACTACAAATAAGTTTAACAAATTATGATACATGTCTATGACAATAAGATTTGTTGGGTGGTTTTTGGTGATTAATATCAAATGTCTCTCTTAAAACACAAACAAAACAAACTCTAAAACTGATACTGATCACTACTGCTCTTTAGTACTTTAGATAAGGACAGGCAATATTTTATCAGTGGTGGCATGACAAGCAAAGTGCAGTAATCCTTTTAGTAAGTAACGTTTATTTATCATTACTCTGCTGTTTTTCATGCTTTCAAAAGTACATATATTTTTTATAATTTAAATAGTACACAGTCATATATAACTAGAGACAAACACTGAGTTTACATGAATATTGTTACATTACCACACAGGTAATATTCGGTGATGTTAAACAAAAGTAAGAGTAGAGCATGATGAGCTTTCCTCTGTGTGCGTGTTCAGATACCGATAGGTTGCCGACCACTACATAATGCGTGTCTGAGCACATCTACACTTTATTCCCATCGAGTACATCTGGAGCTTCATTTTTCTCCCTTTGTTTTTACCCTTCAGTCCAGTGTGTTTTCCTCGTTGTATTTTTTTCCCTCTCCGCCTTTCTCTGGTTACTGACATCCACAGCAGGCTCCTTCCCACTCCCTCTTCCCCAGGCGAAGAGCTCGCTATCTGGTGTAACAAGCGATGGGGGGTGTCTGTGATCGCTCAGTCCTTGTGGAAAGGTCCAGGCACTGCAGGACCCTATTACCCAGCCGGGGGGCACGGAGACGGGGCAGGGTGGCCGCTGCTGAGTGTCCGGTTCCTCCAGCTGCCAGTCAAACTTCGCCCTCAGCTGCTAAAACCAAATAGAGGAGGAATGAAGGGGGATCACAGGTTAAAAAGCCTCAGGCAAATGGAGAAGAAAGCAAGATTTAAAAAGAAGAATAAAACATAAAAGAGGCTTTTAAGGTTTCATATAAACATCAGGACAGTGAGGAGCGATTAATTTGTCCATATGTGATAAAGATACTATGAGCGATTAGAGATCTAGTCACTAAATATACAGTACAATATGTGCCTGGTCTAAGTTATATTTATAGCACAGTATTTGAAAGGAGCAGCATGTGTGTCTGCATGAAGTGTGCAGTTATTTATAGCTTCTACCAGAGAAGATTTAAAACAAGTGAGCTCCTTTGTTTGACTGAGCTTATGTTTCCTCTCCTCTGTTGCACATTTAGTTGCTTTATTCTGGTGTTACGGATTTGTAAATTATAATAATTTGTAGAATGATGGATAATTTTAGAATAGTTGCATTTTGTAGAGAAAATGTGTGTGTGTGTTGATATGCAGGTTTTCATGGTCTTAACAGCTTTTTTTGATGAATGAAGGGAAGTAGGTGTGTTACTCGTTAGTATATAAACGTGAATTCTTGAATTTCCAGCGCTCGCACACAGGCTGTATCAGGGGAAAGTCCGTGTATGTGAGAAAGTTGAGCCTGAGAGACAGAGAAAGGTTTCAGCCCTTATGGGAGAGTTGGTTGTTGCACCAAGGCCATTCAGGTTTATTTGGGAAAAAACAAAAACATTTTGCTCTGAGCATTATGCATGTGTACTGGTCATTTCTAATGTTTAATTTATGTTTCTTTTTGCCTTACGCACTCAGTGTGTCTTAGTTTTACATGAAGTTATAGTTGTATTCAAAAGTTTAGATATGCCTTGCAAACTTTTCTGAGTGGGAAGGGTCAAGTTGACAAAATATCTGTTTAATTGTGGTGTTATTGTGAGGAGGAGTTTGCAATGAAATTCAGGTGTGTGTGGGTGAAGGGAACGTGAAATACCAACGGCACAGTGCATGAGTGTGTGTGCGCAGTTTAATGTCCGATGGGCTCGACTCCTATAAGCACAAACCTGCAAACGCACTCTTGAAGGGCTGTTGAACCTCATGTTCAATTTAACCTTAGACTGTAAACATAGTGAAGAGCTGGATTTTTATCCTTCACTCTGTTGCTCCCCCATTATATATACAGTACACACACAAAAGAATTTGGTTGTTGATAATAAATCTGTTTTATATATTGGTCTCAATTTTACTGCCCTTGAAGGTTTCCCATCAAAACTGATGTTAAATAGGGATGTATTTCCATACAGAGAGTAATTCATTTCAGAGCTTCTTTGCTCATTTATAAAATAGAGTTCTTAAATGTGATACATATGTTTTGCTGGAAAAGATTGACCATTAGACTTGGTTTGCATTGTCAGCATTCTTTTATTCTAATTGCTGCAAATGTTTTATCAACCATGAAAAAATCTCTGTACTTTTAGTTATTAGTAAAATACATCATTTTTGTTGAATTTGTTTCAGTTTGTATTCCTACAAAATATCCCATCTTAGTATCAAACTTCTTAACAATTGACACAATGCTTTCTTCCAATTGACACAATACTGCCATAATCTATTATTAGCAATTTTACCTTCCCACATATCTTCTCCCAACCACTGCAGTGATGTGTTGTCAGATGCTAAAGAGCCCTGCCAAAACCAGAACACAGGCTTTTAGGAAAGGTTACTTTTCAGATGGTACTCTTCTTGTTTGGTGATGAGAGGGGAGGTATAGAGGTTATGGTTTTGGCAGATGGGTGCAGAGAGGGTTAGAAATGGTGCGTGCAAGTCTTTTGGGGTATGAGAGAGTGTATTAGGGTTTGGAGTGACAGGGTTAGGGACTTGGGGTGCAGGGTGTGTGAGGTCAGGTGCTGGGTTTTGGGCTTGAGATTGGAAGGGTCAGCTTTGACGTGCTGCGGCTGAAATGGTACATGACCTCAGGCGTGATTGGCGTGGAGGATAGAGGCTCCGTCCACTCGTACTCATCTGCCTCATCGTCCTCCTCCTGAACTGAAGGCCCAGAAAACCTTGAGGGTCAGGGTGTTGAACCTAGGCTCACTGACACCAGGCCTGCACCTTTGTTGAAGCACAGCCTTATTTTTACACTTTGTATGTTGTGATTCAGCATATAAATGTATGCTTTCCAGTCACACATATGGTCGGGGTGCATTCTCAGAAGTTTGCGTCATGAAGGTCAACATGGGGTCTTCAATGTATACATTCTTATGCCGCATTGTTCGGGTCTTGAATGTATACATTCTTATGCCGCATTGTTCTCCCTTTTTTGTTCTTTTCTTTTGCTGACTTCTCTTTTTTCTTTCATCAGCTTTTTATCATCGTTGTTTGGAATTTTGAAGTCTATATGATTCCTCTGACTCTGCTGCTGCCCTTGGCCTGGAACTACATCCTCATTGCATTGGGGAAGGATACTAGGCAAGATGTGGTGAGTAACCTCATTGCTTCTGCCTTTGTTGCATTTCACTGGAAAAGCCTCCTTCCACAAACAATGCAAAGTTCAAACTCAAACACCATTGTTTTATGGAGACATGACACTCTTGTTTTATCGACAACATTAATGACACATGTTTCATTCCTTTGATACGGGCATATAACAAACAATTTAATATTTGTGATCCAAATAATGTGATGAGATTATGATCGCTATAGATGTGCACATAAAAGCCTGTAGATTTGTAAACAAGAAGATGAGCATAATACAGACTCATTTAGAATTTACCTTTTGGTTAAATTGCAGAAAAATGAAATTTATTTTAAAAATTCCTCAGCTTTTTTTTTTTTTTAGTTTTAATAACTCCATCTGCCCCTTGAGGAACTACATTCTCATTGCAATCTCACATTTCTCACTTTGCCTTCTTTGAGGCAAAGAAAAGGGGGAAATAATAGGCTGTCACCTTGAGCTACGTTACGCCACTTACCTGGTAGTATATTTATTTAATTCATTTATTTTTATCTCTTATACCAATTAAATGATGTCAAAGCAATGTCATGGAGAAACAGACATGTTTTAATCATGGCCAGGCACATTTGGAGAGCAGAGAGTGAAAGCGAGAGAGAGAGAGCTGGACTGTGGAGAGAGCGTGAACAATGAAGTGATTAATTTTAATAAGTGCCTTTTTCCAAGACTCAGTTGGAAATAACCAGTTAACAGACCTCAGATTTTTGAACTCTCTCTTGCCTTCTGTATGTGTATATTTACCTCCTCATAAGCATTCTTTGGGTTGGATTGGATTTGGAAGAGATTCAGTTCAGTCATTTTAATGAACCCACTCTCACTGCTGTGTTTTATTGGAATATTGAACATAAAATTGAATTAGATGTGAACTGTGTATATATTACAAGATTATTTGGTAAGAGCTAAGATTATCTGTTTATAAATCATTACATATGGAAATAATGGTTTATAAAGTTGACAGTAAAATCAGCACAGACACCTACAGTGAGAGACAGATATAAGACTTCTGTACTAGACTGTCACTTGGTTGTCTTACAGTAGTTTCTGTTCATGCTTAGGATTTATGCTTAGTATTTAAACTGGATATGTTCACTTATGTCAAGATTTGCATGTTTGCATTGCAAGTAGGTTCACTGACAAAATACAGCACTTCATTTGTGAATGACACACTTACTTTTCAGAGGAGACTTTTCCTGGCCTGTAGATGGCGACATTGCTTGACAAAAAAAAAAAAACTAAACTAAAAATCACACACATCTGAAGACAAAACCCGGCGTGATGATTTGTCCCCCTACCTGCTGCTTGTATTTATTCAGACCTTTTCCAATGTACTTCCTAACTGAAATGGAAACAAACAAAGCTTACATATTCTCATAATGTGCCATTCACTTCACATATGGGTAAGTACATGCAACTCCCACTTCATGCAGAATAGCTTTTCTCTCTCCCTTGAAAAGGACAACTGTTTTTCAAGTTGCAACATTAAGACAAGTTGATGCATCTGGACAGAACGCTGTTCTGCAAAGTTGTCCTGTGCTCAGAAAGACAGCCATGGACAATCAATACTATATGTACACACAAGAAAATGTTTTAATTTGACTCTTCTGATTGTCTTGCTGGTATTGCAACACTGTAGTTATGATTGACATGTACTTCTACTTTAGACTAGGAATCTGGGGCCGCATAGCTTTGCCACCAACTATAACCAAAGGTATTTAATGTTTTAATTTTAACATCAGTCCTTGTAGTTCAGCTTGTGGATGTTTTTCCCAGTGATAGTCAGTTGTTTTTTTTTTTATTCATCTTCAAAATGTGGTTGGAGGATGTTTGGTTCAATTCAAAGAACTTAACAAGGTCAAGGCTGTTTTTAGCCATGAGAAAGAGTTTCATATCTCATGCCGTTATTTTCAGGGCATTTAGCTTTTATTATTTTTTTTTTAGGGGCTGGACTTGAACCGCCAGCATCGTGCACACACCTGTGTACATGGTGTGCTGCACTTTAACCATTTGGCTTTCAGGGCATCTCATATGTGACCTTTTAATCTCCACTGTCGAGCAGTGACTCTAAGTGTGTGTGTTGTGTACTTCTTTTGGTTTGACAGTCTTTATGTGTAGATTGGAGTGTTAGTTCTGCTAATGGCAAGGGGAAGGTGTGTGGAGAAGATCGAGCTGGTGGTGAGATAGGCAGAGGCAAACAGAGAGAGAATAGCAGTAGCATATATTTATTTATGTACTGTATGTGATTGTGCAGGTGTGTGTATGATGCATGAATACTGTTCTGTTGTCTGACATAGTCAGCTGTGTTTTCTTTATTCCAAGGTTACGGTTCAGAAACAACCAGAGCTCATGCAAACATACGCACACACTGTATATACATCTGCATGCATGAGTCACTCCAGTTACATACAGTGTGTGTGGAACTTCAGCGTGTGAGAAAACACTGTGCAAATAGAGATAAGTTATGTGTCTATGTGAGAAATGTGCATACTTGTATATACATTGTGTGTGCACAGAAACAAGTGTGTGCAGACATTCTTTGCAACAGTGTATCCGATGAAAGTGGGATTAATTGTCAAAGATTAGCACCATTAATGCTGCTTTTCCTGCTGCTGTGACAGTTGGGCTGAACAGCACAGAGCAGCACAGGCAACACAAAGAACTGTCATCTCTCTTGTGTCGGTGTGGCGGTCTTACTGCCTCAGGATTGGTGAATGTGATGAACCCACTCTCCTTGCTCCATTATAAACTCTGTTGTCTCTTTCACTTATATTTGCTGTCTTATGTCAATTTGAATATGTACAGTAAAATTTATGTGCAGTGGTGTAAGCATTCATTATATTCAAGCGTTTGTGTTTGCAAATGCTTTACGCACAGACACTCTAACACACACATTCAGACACAAGTATCCCCCGAGTCCTGTCCCTGTTTGTTTTCAGACAGAATTTCCCAATCTGTGGCTGTGCAGGGGGAAGTGGGTACAGTGCGAGCAGTACTGCATTTTTTTTTTTTTTTGCTTCCTCTCTCTGTTCCCTGGATTCCTCTTCTGAGTGTCTGTCAAGCTGAAGTCATGGACGGCTCACTGTTTTCCTCTGGCACTTGGCAGAGAACAGAAAAGAAAACAAGGGAAAAAGGCTTTCTAATTGCTTCAACCAACACACCAAATGAATGCACTGAGCAGAGCCCAATAAAGGCCAACATCCGGAGCACTGGGGGTGAGGGTAATCCCAAAAAAAAAATCTCAGCTAAACTCACTCTAAAGGGTGACAGAGGCAGAGATATGGTGGGGGACAAAAGATTGCACGCACACACAAAACACACTAGAGCACAGACTTCCTAATGAAATGAAGGGCCTTACTACTACTGATGGGTTCAATGTGAGGACCTCCGATATTGTACCACAACCACAGTTCATAGCCCTGTCTATAGCAAATAAACAAACACCGGGTTCTCTCCACGTTGTAATTCACTACTCAAGGTCACCGACTGTTGTTTGGTTACATGCTGCTTTGCAAACAGCACCCAGATTGGCACTCCTTACCCTCACCCCAACCTTGACCAGTGCCTGCTAAGCAGTTGGAGCATCCTCAGAACAGCGATTAATGGAGGCGATGCACCAAGCGAGGTTGCCGACCTCCTCTCTTATCATGTAGCAGGCTGACCTGTGAACCTCACTCCTCAACATTGTGAGCTGACCTGTGTCATGCTGTAACATGCTCACTGAAACAAACACACAAAGAGGACTGTTTATGCTTTTTAATATTTGTTCAGGATGATACTTTGTACATTGACATTCAAAGCTGATAATGTGCTATAAAGGAAGGCTCATTCTATAGTTCTGCATTTGTGTGGAGTCCCCTATTTTTGGGAGGTGGAGGAACACAAATGATTCTCTCCTCTTTATTACTATCTTGTTTTGAATCCTGCGACAGCGCGCTGTTTAGATCCTGCTGCAAATGAAGCTGCCAGTAGGCTGGGCTCGGTCAACCAGAGGACAGGCAGCTCTGCTAGAAGAGAAAAGGGATACTAGGCACGTGTGCACGCGTGTGTATCTTTTCATAACTGTGTGTTTTGTTTGTGTGCGTGCCTGCTTGCATGAGTGCTGAGATTAACGTGCAAGGACACATCCCAATAGAAATCCTTCCTTGCTGTTCTGTTGGCCCAGAAAGGCCCTTAACAGATGTTATGAAGGTGTTAATTTTAGTGCAGGCTGTCGTAGAGGGCATATACAGTGCAGGAACATGGTGATGTCTCTTTCTACCACAGTATGACGGGCAATTAGGCCTCGTCACATTGGAGGACCATCCTCTTTATCTTGTGCTTCAGACTGTTACATAGATTCACCCACTGGATCTGCCAGCCCATTACAGAAGAGAAGATCTTAATGGCCTGAAGATACTTCACACTTACAGACATGCTTCCACTGGAGATATAGAGCAGACTACTTCCAACCTACTCTACATCCTGTTAGATAGGATTTCCATACAAACAAATATAGAGTTTAATCTTCCTGGTAGAGCCTAGTCATCCTTAAAATAAAATAATTGACTAAGGTTTTCTTCCGATTTGTCATGTTGTTTAAATCCATGTAGTTCTACTTGTACTAATTTAATCTTTATTTTCCTGAGTGTGAAACACTCGGTGTGACAGCAGTATATTGTTCATTAGTGTAAAAAGAATTTCCAAGACACTAATAATGTCTGATTTTTTTTTTTTTACATTGTATCATTTCAAGAACTTCATTGCCATTTTTATCTATTCTATTTTCTTCTTTATTTTGCATCTCAAAAAGACGTCGCTGCATCTCTAAACATACTCTGCCTTGACATCTGCCCTCATTAAGAACCACACACAACACACGCAGAGAACAGTAAATATTAGGAAACCTGGAAAGAAAAGAGGAAGCACTGCCTATTATACCTCAACTCCTCCAGAAAGTCACAACACTTTTTTCTCATAAAACTGCAACTCTGGAAAGAAAAGGAGAACGAGAAAGGGAGATGGAGTGGGAGCAGGAGACAAAAAAAGACAGAGGCATTCAGAAAGACAGAGACGAAGGCAGAGGAAAGCAGCAGTGGATGGCAGGCACTCCTCAGCGCGGAGTCAGACATGGCAGTTGGTGACAGGTGACAAAATCAAAAGGTCATGTCACTTTTAACTGGGAGCGCGTGTGCCCCGCTGATTTCCCCCGTGCCGCCCCGGCATCACCGCGCTCATCTCTTCTCCTCTCGCTGCCTCTCTGTCTCTGCTAAACTGGCAGATAGGATGGCAGGCTGGCAGGCAGAAAGACAGGCAACGGGCATAGTTTGAAGCGGGACGGGAGCAACGGGAGCATCAGGATTTCCACTGCAGAATCCTCCCAGCTTGCCTTTTCATCATGTTATCTCTCTTTCTCTTCCCCTCCATTTGTCTGACTCCCTTCATCACACCGAACCTTTGTAACTGTCTGTGCTCTTTGCAAACAACGTCAGCAGCTCAGGGTATGTGCCTCAGTGCTCGTTGTTGATTTGTCTATACAGACAGCCGCTGTAGTTGTTTGAGAGTTTTTCCAGTTTAAACCTTGATATTAAGCTCACAGATGTGTGTTTGTGCATCAAATTTATACCTTTTTTTTCCCACAACTGATTATGAAAAACATTAAGACACAACAGTATCATCTAAGGACAAACATTACTGTCTTTACTGACTCTC
>NW_018127903.1:1061452-1089789 GCF_001952655.1 Monopterus albus
AAGCAGTGATGCTTACTTTACTATTCTAAAAATCAGTTTCTTCCAGTGCTCACATATTTGGCGTTGACTGCATGAATATGGAGCTGCCCTTCTCATCCCCACCCCCGGCTTCCAGCTGCAGTAGCACCCCGGCCTCAACCGTATCTAGCCCCCTGCTGGGTGAGCCTTGGCTGGGGCAGTACAGATGGAAGGGCCCCCCTCTGAGGGCCACAGCTCTGACAGCTTGTGAAGGGCCTGTGTGGGTCAGCCAGGCTCAGCCAGAAGCCCTTATCAGACGCACAGCCCTCCCCCAGTCTGCAGAAACTGTGGTGCAGGCAATATGTACACACATAAACTTGTGAACAGTGCATACCAAGTAGGGCCTTGAGATCCCCCAGCCATCCAGTCGGCCAAACCTCAGCAGCTGGAGAGGTTAAAACCCCCTGACGTATCAAAGAGAGAGCAGCAGGAGGAGGGGAGGGAGGGAGGGCTAGAGGAATGGGTGGAAAAAGGAGGAGAAAGTATATCTTCATGTTTGCTGAGATGTCTGCCTTGGCGTCAATTCCCTCTGCAGCTGTCACTGGAAAGATTAGGAGGGGAGATAGTGGAAGTCAGCCCGGCCAGGGAGAGAGAAGGGCAAGGTGAGAGGCATTTTAGAGGCAGGGTGAAAATTAGGTGGCTACTAGTTCAAGTGGTAGATTTTTACCTTCCCTCTGTGCACTGTGTTGGTGTGCACTTGTCTTATTGATCCGGACAGGGTCTGTTCTGTTTCCCGTCCATAAAAGTAGCATCAAAGTGCAGTTTGTTTGTTCCTGAATTGTCAAGTCAGGTTTAACCTCTCTCATGTCTCCATACAGTGTAGTTATATGATCATTATATGGAACATATGTGTAGTTAATTATGGAGATGGCATTTCTTAATTATTTGGAATTAAACCTTGGGATATATTTTTGTTTCCAGACCAATTTTATCCTTGCTTGTAATCCCAGTTTAATACTTATTTTGCCTTTTTTAACTTTGTATCACTTAAAAAAGAGCTAAGTTATATAAAGTGCGGTGATAATCCTCTGTCATCAGAGTTAACTTTGTTACAGTTAGGTGGTTAATAAGATTTAAACTGGCCATGAATCAAAATGCTCAGTTTTCAATTGAACACACTTGAGATACTGCACAGCTGCCAGTGCTGCTCTGATTTAAGAAAATGGGCTGAAGATCGTGGTGAGATTCACCATAACACTACTGTCCTGTAAGCAGAGGGTCAGTAATAATCCCTAGGAACATGAAAAAGTGTACTATCAACAACAACAAAGGAACTATCAACATCTCAGTCATTCAGTGTGTGTGAGGTTTGTAAGAACTGTAGGGCTGAATATATATTTGCGTTGACATGACAGTGCAAAGCATACAAGTGTCATAGTTCTAGCGTTAAAGCTGTCAAGTATCACTGAATAGTAAAACAACAGTCATGCAAGGATGGACTTAAGAATTCCAGACCCTGAAACAAGAGGATGCTACTTAATGGACAGCAGTTTGTCCTTCACAGACAGTTTTTCCACTGATGGGAAGTACAGTGAGAGAGGATCAGAGTGATGTAGCAGAGCTTGTGCTGGGATCTGAGCCAATGCACCAGAAACTTAATTCTTGCAAATCAGCTTTTTAGGTCTAAGCCACAAAGGCCAAACAGCTGCATTCATACTTCCACAGTTGTCTTAACTCTCAATGTCATTCTACTAACTTATATTCTTTGTGTGTATTTTATATTATCCCCATCTTTGTATGTATTTATGGGGCATAGTGTAATCATCCCTGTATCATTTGGATAGGTCTGAATATGTTAATCCCCACCTCGGTAGATATTGAATTGACTGGAGCAGCTCTGCAGGCAGTGTCAGCTCTACACGATCCTCTCGACAGCAAGCCTTTGATGCTGCAGTGGTGTAATGATAGTAATTCAAACAACATGATAATGGCAGGATAAGCAGCCAAATGATATCATACACCAAACAGGTCTTCGAAAGAAAGAATAAGACAGAGAGAGGAGAAAAGATGTTTTGAATTCATTGGCTGCACTGAAGTAATTTATATCCTCCCTTACTGAGACAGTAGCTTCAGTGTGCGCATTTAGCCGTGGCAATCTTCAGGGCAGATGACATGTTCCATGTCTTTTTATTTATTAATTTTACACTGTGTCTCATTGCAGGAAACATGACTTCTCTCTGTAACCAGAGGCGATAGAGGAGAGAGAGCAGGGGGAGACAAACGACTCTATCATTCTCTCTGTCTCTCTAGGTCATGCTTCTCCAGCTAGCTCATGCTCATTCCCTTTGTTTAAAGTTCGGAGCATGTGCCAGATGTGCCCTAGTAAAGCCTCTGTGTGGAGGAATCCATTATGTTTGTATTTTGGCATGGGTGAAAGGATTTGGGAGGAACCGTGATGGCTTTATAAACAGTTATAGTTCATTTGTCTAGAGGTGCCACGAGGCTTTCATTTGACATGATCATATCTGCATCTTTTGCCTCAGCTGAGCATAAGAATACCCTCTCTGCCGTTTGTATAGTGTGATAATGGATGTATTCTGTATCAATAAAAAGACTGTGAAGCTTGTTTGTCTAGACAGTGACTGGGTCTCAGTGATCTGGGAATAACCAGTTGCTATACACACGGAGTTAGAGCAAGTTTAACAACAGTTAAAGCAAGGAGCGCCATGCGTACATGCACAACACTTTGCCCTTTGAGCTGATGGAACACGCACACAAACACACATGTATTATTGACTCTACCCTCTCACAACTGCTGTTCTGAACTTCTCTTTGTTAGTGTGGGTAGCTGCATTTACATAAGAGGCTTATGTCAGCCACCACATAATTCCCCCCTTATTCCTGTGAAAAACAAAAAGGACAAAAGCTATTGTCTTATGAAGTAATGATTTCTGGATTTCTCCAAACTGGGTTGCACTGTGCTGGGGGTGCTTGTGGCTGGGCCAAGGTTTTTGGGGTTTGGGGTCGGTTGACAGCTTTAGGGCTCTTATGGCTGTTTATGTAAACTGGGAGAAACAATGTGACCTTGTACTATAGCTTTGATGTGCGATTGACAGAGAGGTGGATAAGATGCAGCTGTGAGCTGTGGTTCTTGCTGTGGAGGTGTCAGACTCAATATGTGAACTTGTGCATGTTTACTAGGACACAATAACTCAAGTACTGTATCACTACACAATAAGCACATATATTCTTGTTAAACGGTGATCGAAGCAAATCTGGTTGGTTCGGGGCGCTGTGCATATGTGAAGACATTTGTTTATTTGTGCTCACGTACATATAGAGGTCTTTGCTTGATGTGAAGGACTTAACATTTCACTGCCTCTTAATATGTATATAAAAATTCAATTAGTGAATAGGATAAACTACAACCTGCATGTACCATCGTTATACTGTATGTATCCAAATGGGTCTTTGTGTTTGTGACTCTGTGCACATGAGCTTGTCGCTGTCATTTTTTCTTTGTGCTGTACAGTATGTATCATAGTATCTCGGGGGCTTCAGAGCTACACCAGCTCCAGTTTCATCGGTTGTGGACCACTGAAGCACATAGTTGCTGTTCTCTGTGACTTGCTCTCTGTGCTGAAGGCTTTCTTTTTTCTTCTCTCATGGACCATCATTCTGTGAGAGGATGTGAAATGATAGATAGATAGAATGCATAGAAACTGGGAGGTGGAGGTGGGAGACGAGTACAAAGGTTGAAGAGGTCAGAAGAGAGCGAGCAGAATCAGAAGAGGAAGGGTTCTGCTGTCTCGTCCTGCCGAATAGTACAAGGTTTAAAAGCTTTTTGTGCAATGTGGATGAATAGACTTTAATCCCCAGCCTGTTGAAATTCAAAGCCAAAGCATTTGCTTACGTTTCCAGAAGCGCCAACACATTTGAACAACAGAATGTTTCCAAAATTAGATTCAAGATCATCCTGAAGCTCATGACATATCAGCACACACCAAACCCAACTCTGTGCTATCTGCATGCTTTCCATACTCATTAACTAACTTTTGCCAGATGTATATATAACCAGTCAGATTTAATGTGCCTCTTTGGCTGTTCTGATTGCATTAGCCCTGTGTTATCTAGAGTTGATTTGTGCTATAGCTGTTTTATAAACATTTGTATTTCTCTTTTTTCTCTTTCCTCTGTTGCAACTGTCAGCAAGCAGTGGAGGACCTTATGGAGGACGAGGATGAGGATTTTGACAAAGATGACAAGGTAATTATGTCTTGTGACAGGGATGCACTCGCACACAACATATGTGAACACACACACACACACACACACACACACACTGCCTCGGGAAGGGTTGACATTGCTTCATAGACCGGAAACACAAACAGACAAACAAGATGACTCCATCTTCCCCTCCTTTCTCCTCCCCTGCTCAGTTATTCTTACTGCCTGAGGCGCAAACACATGTACAAAGATTGCACAACCTTTTAACCTTCTGAAAACTTTTCTCTGTAAGCATATACACAACGCGTTCCTCACCTTTCTTTCTTGTGGTTTGCTTTGCTTTGGGCTTTTATTAGACTTCAGTGCACTATCCTTTATCCTCATATAACATTGTTGAATTTACATTACTAGCGTTGTGCTTAGGCTGTGCTTCCTGAGAACATGCATCCATATAAAGTGCTTAGTTAGCTATTTAGGTCCATTCACTGCTCCTTTATGTCCCAGTAAAACAGCATCTGGGCTTGTCCAGGCATTATCAGGTAACAACAGGTGGCTGCTTTACTGCCTCTGCTTGTTTACACTGTAGGAACAGTTACTGAAACAAATGGCACTGAATAGGATACAGTACCTTGTCGACGTTCCACATGGGAATGGTAATTGAAATGGAACGGCTTTTTATCCACCCACTGCGTTGTCTGCTTTTCTGTTAGATACTCCAAGGTGATCAGACTCTTGCATTGATGTAAGCGAAATCCAAATCTTTTACTGTGAAAGCTGTAAAGTACCTTGACTGAGCAATCTGGACTCTGAAATTACTTGAGCTGATACTCAATGCCATATAGCCACACTCCAGCAATATAAAGGTTAGTAGGCTAAGATGTGATCATTTCCATGGTCTGGTTTGGTAATCTTTGTGGAGGCAAACTTTGGTTGTTTATAATGGTAATTATAAAGGCTTTTGTCCAGGCAATTTGACATCAGAATTTTTTTTTTTTTTTTTGCCTGTGGACACTTTACTTATACAATTGCAACCCTACAACAACCTCTCCCATTTTTGAACAGTAATAAGAGCAAGTCTGCAAGAAAAGGGTAAAAAAAAAAACCCCACATAGCACAGATGATCAAATTGTCATCCCACCAGTAAGTCAGCCAGTCAGACAGGCAGTTGGATGATGAGCACACAAAGATACAGGAGCATTACATCCTCTCCCACAGTGACGCAGAAGCCAAGATTTATGGCCGTGAATTTCCAAGACTGAAATGTACATAGGGCCACAGACTGAAGATATGCAGGCAACCTTGAATCTCTTTTTTTTTTTTTTTTTTTTTATACCCCTTCTTTACATCTGTCCTCCATCATTGCAATTTCTACCTCCTCTCAAGGAAAAAAAATGCCATTTGAAAAGCTGAAGATGATATGAATACATTTGGACTTTCACATTGAAATGAGGTGCAGCAGCAGCTTGTGTGGTCTCTGTCAGATTTGGTACCAAACTGATTATTCCATATAAGACGGCCTTGCACTCTGTGCTCACACAGGGCTGGGTTGCTGGATAGCACGGCCGCCACAAAGGCTACAATTTACCAACTCTGGCTTCATACATTTTGATCTATTGCTCTCCTCTACTGTTAGCATTTCATTTGAGCTGTAGGGAAGTTGAAAGGGGGGCATTTTTCTGTTTTCTTCACCTACATCTCTCTCTCCTCCCACTCTCCTTATACCCTTCCCTCAGTCATCCCTTTTCCTGAATTTTTTTCATTTTTGAACACATTCTCCCTGTGCTCTCCCTCCAACTTGGTTAAGTGCAGAACAAATGGAGTTTCAAGGCTTAACAAATTTGTCTCTTACATTGGCCATGAAGTCTTTTACACTGGATATGAGGTACGGCTTCAGATTGTATGAGTAAGTATGAAGGACGGGTCAAAGGAGGCCTCTTTTATGGCACAGGTCTATAGAGGAGAGAAGGAAGAAAAGGGAGAGAGGAGAGGGGAAAACGAGATTAATAAATGTGCCAAGGCCTCATTTTAATTGAACTTGAAACATATGTTGCAAGTATGTACACTCCGTCCCAGATCTTTACTCCGGACATGCGCACGGCTCTTCCAATGCACCACAAGGCAGCTATTAGCTGGCTAACCTTTGCTCCAGAGGCTAACTGAGGTATTACATGGCCAAAAAGTAGAGCACCTGTTTTTCATTGCATAGAGGACCCCTTGCAGGCTTTTTGCCTTGGATAACCACATGTGTTTTGACTTAACAGAATGTTGGGCAGACGTGAAAAGTGTCTTTCTTGTGAGCAAGTACTGATATTAGTCACTTAATCTCAATTAAAGTCCAGCATCTAGACTAATTGATGGGGACAGCTCAGTTGTTAAAGCCAAGCCAGCAAGCACATACAGTGGAAAAGAATGTTAGACATGAACTGTTGTGCTTTTTCTTTTTCCCTGCTCCTCCACACTTTTGTGTTTGTGTGTGTGCACACTGACCTTCAACACTGAAGGTTGATTCTCATTTCCTACACACACATAATGTTAACAACACTGACCCACTTTTTAAACTGTATTTTCATTTAAACTAACTTTAAGGTTGGTGGCAAGTTGCAGATGCACCTTTTCCTTTAAAGAGCTTTGGTGATTCAGTATATAGATCTAAGTCCCAGAGTTATTGAAACTGTGAACTTAGAAAGTATATGGTTGATTTATATTGTGCCCTTTGTATATTCTCATGAGCTTTGCACGTGTCATAAAAGTAAACAGTGATCAACTGCTAAAGTTCACCAACTACACAGCTGTAATGCTAACAATAAAACTGAACCACTGAGTGAAGGATTACTTGTCATTTTGGTATTTGTCAGCCTCCTAGACAAAGTGATTATATTTTACTGGAATATTATCAGAGATGTAGTTGCCACTGGGAATTATTTACTTTTTTAATGATCTTGGGAGAATTTTCACCCAGAATGTAATAGACCTGTGTTGGTGCAGACATTTGCAGACATGGTCCTTAAAGCACAGGGTAAACATAATGACATTAACAGCGGTGTCATTCGGTGTAGGATCCCAAGTGAGCCATGACAGTCAGCTGCATAGAGGACTGGTTAAAAGTGGGAAAAGTGGAAGAAAGTGGAGAAATTGTCAAAGGCGTTAGTTACACCTGTAATTTTCTACTATGACGTGTCAAAATATCTGCTGTGAAAATGGTCTCAAGCACTCATGTCAGATATCTTACTGGCATCAACCGTCCCTACATCCCCAAGATGAAGCAAACACGATTATCTTCTCTGTTCTATCTTAATCATTTTAAAAAATGTGCTCTGTGCCTGTATGTGCCTTTTCAGTATCTTTCAAGCTAAAGTAACATTGTGAGATGCGGGCAGTGTGAGATGGCACAGCAGACAACTCGCTTGTATATTTACAGGCTACTGGCTGCATGGGCAATGTAGCCTGTAATGTCTGCTCTCACCTGTGGGCTCACTGTCAAGACTTGGCATGAGGCAATCACCTCAAGGCTCTGGATGGGTGCGATAGTTTGTGCGTGTAAATGTGTTTGTGTATTTGTGTGAGTGTCTCACTTATGTGTGTGCACTGGCTCAGCTGCCTCACAGGGGGTTGGGGGGTGTTACTGGAAAAAGGAATGGAAAGAGAGAGAGAAAGAGACTGAAGGAGTGAGGAGATTACCCTCACACGGTTGACTGGTCACTGAAGCGCTCGTGCTCCGCTCAGCTAGGCTCCACTAGCCTCAGGAGGACCTGACACAGATAAGATACACACTGCAATCATGTCCTGCTCACAGGCTTACTGCTCGGTGCACTCCCTCTTTCTTTCTCTCTCAATGTCTATCTATCCATATCTTTCTCACACACATACAGAGACACACATACACTGGCAAAAAAAGTTATTTTTTCGCATTGTGCTCATTTTCTCCTTCCCTCTTTCATGTGCAGAGCTGAGGGTAAATATAGAGTTGACATTATTCATTATATTGAACACATTGATTTGTGAAACCAGAATTTTTTTTTTTTTTTTTTTTTTATTTATGTATCTGAATCCCCAGACATTCCACATGATTCAGTGATTAAATATTTTCTCACACTATTTCATACTATATCCTATACATGGAGGTCAAACCGTAACCTGTAGACTGTGTTTGACCGGTTAAGGCACAGGCACTTATAGTTATGTCTTATGGGATTATGATACAGTTCTGAGAAGTTTAGGATAGCTTTCTCTAATGTAAACTGAATATATCTTGCTTGACAACCGATGAAGAGTATTGATGTGGTAATTCTAAGGTTACAGCAAGTTAAAATGCACATCTGGTTTCTGCAGTTTTATCATGGCTCTTTCAGATGTCTTATTGATGAGTCCACTGTGTCTACAAGAGCATACATGATCCTCTGTTTCTTGGTCTCTTCTGCCACACGGCCGTCTTCCTAGCCCACAGTTATCTCTTTCTAATTTACATGTATGGTGCTGTGGCAGCTTCACTCTCTGGTGCGTTTTTCCTGTAGGCATGACTCATGTATGTACATGTACACACGCACAGAGCACATGTATGTATCTAGCTCTCATCTTGTAGACCTCACTGCCATTTTCAGCTCCTAATTTTAACACACGGTGCATCTGTTTCTTTCTCTCCTCTCCTCTGTTTAAGCTTCTGTCTCCTATATTGTGTAGACTCTCTGCTCCATGTAATGTTAAATAAGGCACACACTTTGTCTCAGTGTGAGTATGGTTAAAAATGGTTTCCTGGTTTATCTCCAGATAGTAGACAGTACGGAGCTCCACAGCACCTTCCCAAGACCCGGCACTTCTCTCTCAGTCCCAGTCACGCACCACGCTGATCGCTCAGATACCGACATGGCATAATGTAATTGGACTAAAGAGAGCGCTGGGAATTGTATCAATACTCTGGGAAAAAAGTGCGACTGAAATGTTGTTCTGGGGAGGTTATTGAGCTTGTGATGCAGTGGGTTTGTCCTTGGGTATCGGGGGGGAGGTTTCAGCTGCAGAGGAGAATGGGAGAGAGGCAAAGGGAGGGAGGGAAAGAAAAAAGTTTGAATGTCTGTGTTGTTTCTTTCTTTCTTGCAGCCTGTGAAGGATAAAAAGCGTCACACTGTAAAAGATGCTTTTGACTTTTCCGCTTCATTTTTCTTTCCATCTCACTTTCTTTTTTTCCCCCATTGTTCAGCAGAGACGCTGGTAGGAACTGCATTTTAATCATGTTTGGCTAATAGGGGGAGGAATGAAAACAAAAAGGAGGGTGAAAGACCCATGCAGGGGTATTGTCTCTGTATGCAAAATATGCCGCATTATTTGTTTGTTTTTCCTCTTTGTCACACACATACATCAGGTGCACCATCTCTCACTATCTGTATTCCCCCAGATACATATCTCTTGCTTTGTCTTTTGCATTCTCTCTTTTCTCCATTCTTCATTCAGACTCTGTCATTCTCCTAACACTTTAACTCTGACCTTTGTTATTTAAATGGTATTTTATTGTTTATTTTTTCACTGTGGTTCTGTTTTGTAGCTTTGAACAGTATACCTAGGTGAACGCAGTTTATATTACTATATATTCACTACTGTCATTGTAGAGATTATAGACATGAGTACTGCTCTGGATATAACTATGCAGTAGCTTAGTGGACCCAAGGAAATACAAACCTCACATTGCTTTTAAATCAGCGCAGTTTTACTTATCAAATGCATCCGTTTTGAAGTCTAAACAGAGGTGAAGCTAAGGTTGTTTTCAGTGCAGTACTCAGGTGTGTGGTCTCTGCGGTGCATTTGGTGAAAACAGTGTTATTCTTACAATATGCCACAGCCTAGTTATATTGGCCAAAACATTAACCGTTAGACCCTAGTTGTAAAACATCCACATTTTTCCTTTAACCCTTTCACCTCAATTTCTCTGGGTTGTAAAGAGAAAATCTCACTGTAATCTATCCACAAGGACCCTAAACCAGGCCCATGGGAGGAGAGCTGTGATAACAGCCATATCCTTGAGGATATGTTGGCTTCCTGGCGCTTTGAGTGGATACGAACGATGGTGGTAAGTGGGCATGTGTGTGGCTCTGGCACTGACGCTTGATGGTGTGTGTCACTGTCTTCCGGTTTCCTCTTCAGCTCATCGTCTGTCCGGCAGCCTTCGTCTGCCATCCTGTCAGGGTTTGTGTTCGTCTCCTGTCTGCGTCTCAGTTAACACCCATGCACTGCACGTTCGGCCCACAACCCAACCCCACGTTGAGGCCTCCGCCTCTGCATCTGCCTGCTCTTTAAGGTGGTGGGGAATCCAATGGGGCTCCAGCATGGAAGGCTGCTCCTGTCGTTTTGTACGACTTCCCCGTAGCACTGTAGAGCTGTTACACCAAATGGTGACAGCTGTCGACTGAGGTGTGACACTGTGTTCACTGTATTTTGCTGGCAGGACTTTTGGCTCTGGAGTACTGAAGGGTCACACTGGGAGTGACTAGAATGTGCCTGTTTTAGATACATCTGTGCGCTGACAGGGACCATTAGAGAATTAAATCTCATACTGTACAGTGGTTTAATGCCCTGCTTTGCCGGAAATAAACTTATTCAAAATTTTTTAAGCATTAATTACATTCCTCTCATATAATGATGATGATAGTTTTCACACCTCATGACCACTAAGTCATTCATAATGAGCACCTAACAAACAAATTTTCTAATGAGCTTCAGAGTCCTGTATGACTGTGAGCGCGGTTGTGGGTGTTGGGGTGATTTGAATGTGCTTGTGAGCACACTTTCTTAAAAGTTGCTACAGAAACAGCAAACTATCTCATATTGCTATAGCAAATCCCGATGCTCATTATGTCTAATTCAGCAATGTCTACTCCCCCAACTGTTATTGCTCTGAGACACATACACACAAGTGGCTGAACCAACTGAACTTCTTGACTGATGAACTATGCATCAAAGGATTACGCCAAGCACTCGCTGCGCTGTAGGTGAGATCTCGTGCTCTCATCCACCCAAAGTAACTCTCTTCGAGGCTCTCACCGAATAGGGTGTTGAAGATGGCACAGACTCAGCCCTCCCAGTCTCTCATTGGACAGAATGTGGAGCACAACAGTTGACAGCGGTGTCGTCTGAATTTGAAAGTCAGACATGTAAGAAGGCAGCCACCACCTTGCCTTTTAACAAGAGTCATAAATTTGTAATGAGCACAGAGAGGATGCATATTTGATTTACTTTTTTGAAGATGTGATCCCTTCACTTCAGAGCAATGTACTCTCGTTCTATGGGTTTTTTCTTCCAAAACCATTTGAAACGGTGGATGTTACAGCTCTTTCTGTTGCTTGAATATGAATATGTAATTAAAGGTACACCAAAGTTAGCAACCTGTGCAGACCGAGGTGATGAATCAAAGGGTGTTTAACCCAAGGAAAAATAGAGCATGGTTTAATTAAAGGTTTAAATGTTACATAGTTAAAAATCTTAATTGGATAAATAGTCTTGTTGGATACATATTCCACCTTACAGAATAAAAAAAAAGCCATAGATTTCTTAAAAATATGTTTCTAACCTAATTCCTGTAACTTATCTAAAGATATAGGGGCCCATTTGCAGTGTCCTCTTTGGGTATGGCCAAAACAAATAAACCTAGAGTTTAGGTTGTGCAGTAGCGTGCACTTTAAGCCATCCCAGACAGAACGGCTAAGACAGACTGACTGACAGAAGGGGGAAGATGGGCTGGAGCAGCTAAACCAGGCCAACAGAGGACAAGAGTAATGTTGTCCCATTCATCATACACTGCCAGGCTGGACCCTGGGAAGGACGAGGGAAGGAGAGCGCAGGATCAGGAGAGCAGAGGTGAGGCAAGGTGGGGTAGAATTGGGCCTGGGCTTAGTAACTGTTAGCAAACATTACTCAGACAGAAGTTAATAATCTATTTGTTGGGAAATGTCTGCAGCCATTAATAAATGCACTCTGACACACTACTGAGTATTGTCATTACTAGGATGGTGTTTGTGTGTGTGTGTGTGTGTGTGAGACCGACCTTGAGCCTGATGGAGTGGCTGGAGTCAGGGAGGGGATGAGAGTCCCCAGGGGAAAATGGGTAAAGATGATCGGTGGCAAACAACCTCCTGCCACCCGGTCACATTAGAGAGGCACACAAATGCATGCTCATAACACCAGGAAGCTTTTGTCAGGATACAGAGCGGAGGTCAAACTGAACATACGTCACCACCACCTTTTACTTGCTCTCTTTTTCCTTTATTCCTTTTTTTAAAACACTTGTGAATATTTACCCTCACTTTGGGGCTAGGGTCATCAGAGACTAACTGCTCCTAGAGAGCACTGTGTCTGTCTGGACCATCTTCAAATCACAGCCTTAACTAGAGGTTTGCTTTATGGGAGCAACCCTCAGTGTGCATAGATATTCTCAAACAAAACTGTGTACATCTTATACACATGTACTGTACACACTTTGCTCACATTCATCCACCTGGGCCTATGGGATGACCCTTCACGTCTTAACGTGGCCCCTATGTGTGTGAGCCGCTTGATGAGGGCCAGGAGGACGTGCAGCACATCTCAACATCCCAGTCAAGCCGATATTTATGTTTATGATAAAAAGAGAGGGAGGGAAATAGAGATGTATTCCCCACATTCACTCACGGATTACTCCTTGTGTGGGATAAATTATTTAATGAAAATGCTGCCTCCAAAAAAAAGAGGAACATCTGCCTCTCTCATGTGGCTCTGGCGAGCTGCCAGGCTACATGGTGGTATCTGAGGCTGGTCACAGAGCCTTCATCTCCTCTTGTTTTTCATATCCTGTCAGAGGGGAGATGTTCTTTTAGGCCCAAACTCTCAATGGGTAAAATCTCACCGCTTCTCAGTAGAGGTGGTAATAAATTGAATAGACACCAGTGAAATATATGTTTTTATTTTAAGGACAATTATTGACTAACATAATGTGCCTTTGTTTTAGGAGACGAACTACTTAAATGGTCGACATAAAAGCACTCCTTGCTGCCAAAAAATACCATTTGTAAGTAAATATTAGATTTTTCTTTTGTTTGAAAGTTTCCCAAAAATTAAGGAAAGCAAATGATCATCTGTTAAATTATCTTTGATACATACATAACTGAACTATGACAGATGTGTGCCTACTGTGCACGTGTTTGCTTGATTTATTTTAGAGAACAAAACTACTGAACTACTAATGAACAGTGTTGCACTTTTGTCAGTCACAAAGTTAATTTTACATTAAATGCACTGGGTTAAAAATTCTGCACAGGCAAATATGTCTATGTACAAACATAACTGCTTTGTCCTGTTTTTGGGAGGGACAGATAGATCTGCATACATCTTGTGTGTTTATATACAAAAGATCAAGACCTAATTGTATACATAGTTTTTTTTTATTATTATTATTATTCTATTACTCCCAATTCTTTCACAGGGTTTGGAAATTGAATTTGTCTTGTCCCTAAAGCATTCCTCAACTTGCTCAACTTTTCAGTGTCTCCCCCCGCTTCCTTTTTTCCTGGGGTGAAAATGGGAGAGATGCCGACTCTGTGCAGTTACAAAATCAACAAGAACACTTTCAGATTCCCTCTGGGAGCCACATATTAGCATCCTGTCACGTTTTATATGACATTTCAATTTTTACTGTGCTGCCAGAGTGAGAGAGGCAAAATAAAAAAACAAAAAACAAACAAAGAAAAACAGGTGCAATTTTAGCACAGCAGCAATGAGCAGCAGCCACTTGTGGTTCAGACTCATTTTGTGGTGTGATGGAATATATGCTGCTACATTATAACTGTTAGGTTTATCATCTTTATGGCGCAACCCAGCAGGGAGAACAATGTGATCGGAGGTTAAAACGGTCTCAAATGGCTCCAGCTATTTCCAACCAGTAGATATAGGACAGATATTTGAGTCCATCGTAATAGGCTAAGTCCTCAGTGACCTCTCTCTTGTTTAGCTCTAGGCCTTGGGTCAGTGAAGAACAAACTGTCTTTGCAAAGCTTACAACTGCTCACTTTGCATTTTTGCATAGAGACGTTCTCTGCCATGACGCTATCTCTGAAAGAAAAATGGAACAGTCGAGTACACAGAGGCACTCTGTGTTGTTCCTATGTTAAATATTTTATCAAGTGTTTCAAGGAGAGTTTACCACATTTGTTTACCACAATTTAGCAGCAAGTGCAATGTGGTTAGACTGACTTGGCTGTTTCAGTGTGTGTGTGTGTGTGTGTGTGTGTGTCCCTGGGTTCTTTCTGGTGTCACTGAGGGTTGTTTCTCCTTAACACATGCAAACAACTCGCATCACTTTAATGAGCCTTCCCGCCACAGTGTTTTCTGATGGGAGCACTCCAGTGATGCAGCCTGATAACACAAACAGGGTACCTCAGTGCTAAACTGATGGGTGATTGGCTGAGACTTCACATCACACTTCACACATCCGAACTATGATGCAAACTTTGGACATAGCCACAAAAGATGCATTTATTCTCCTTCAATGGCACACATGGAATTAAAGCATGCAACTTTCTGCCAACAAAGGACCCAGAGTCACTAAATAGTTCTGCTATTAACCTGATTAGAGTTAATTGATGTCAGAGAAGTTATTTTGCACAGAGAAACATTTCATTCATGGGACAAATAAATTGTCTCAGTGGTGCTTTTCATTTAATACACAACAGTATGACTTCACCCTGAGCTCACATCACACTGAGTGGTCACGGCCCTGCACTAGTAGATTAATAAACATGTTTTTTCAAAAAGGAGAGCTACGATAAATGATCACGCCTGAAAATAGAAGGCCATTAAATGATGAAGACAGAAGTGTTAAAGGCCTCAAGATTTGAAGTGTTTATATTAAATGTTGATTTTCAATTTAAAAAAAAAAGAAAAAACTGTACATTTTCTCTCATATATTCTGTCAATCCACAGCTCAGGGTGCTAGATTCAGTGTTGCAGTACTTGAGTCTGGGACACAGACTCAAATCTGACTTGAGCATTGATGACTTGGACTCGAGTATTGACTGCATTTGGACTCGGAAGTTGAATTTTTTGTTTCTTTTTTTGTAATAGTTCTAATAATTTGGCATAAGATACTGATATTAGAACCTGTTCGCCAGCACCATGCTGTGTCCGACACACTTCCGGTGAAGCGTGCACTCCACCTTTTTATAAATGATTTTTATGTATCAAATTGCCAAGCAATATGGTGATGCAATACACTGTTAGAAAGTCTGTAATGTATAAAATGGTGAGAGCAGTCTCACTTTTTTAATGTAGACCTTGATGGCTCTGATTCAGATAACAGGGACTTGACTCGGACTCGAGGTTTAGTGATTCGACTACAACACTGGCTAGATTACATATATAAATGTTTTGTTTTGATATTCATGCATACATTTTGTTTTCACCTACTGTTACTGCTCCTATCATATATGTGTATCATTATGATGCATTTCGTTTACATATATCAAATTCAGTTGTGGCAGGAACTAGGCCTTGAGTCTTAAGAATTAATTTCAGAATTAGATTTACTTTGTTTAAGTGTAAGTAATGACATGGCATATAGTGGTACTGTATAAGTACTGTACTGTACTCGTATACAGGCAAACATGTTGTGTACCCGACAGAAAAGTATACATGTCTACACATATTCAGACTTGTCTTACAGCAGACGAACTCATCAAGATTGAATGCTGTGTGATCTGACTGTAATGACAATTTGTAGTGCACAGACTGAACTGGCAGTTACTGCAACATGTCAGCGTAACCTTTTACAGATGAACCTACAGTTGCAGTCTATTAAAATGCATGATGCTAAACTCATTAGGCAAGCTTATTACACTGTCCGAATGAGTTGAGTCATGCGGCATCATCCATTGGAGCACTGTTGTCAGAGGTGCTGGGATTGGTAGCGTACTGCATTACCATGACTTGCAGCATTTCATTTTACTAACTTTGCCTTTAGTTCTCCAAACAAAAGCACTTATCTTTCTTGACAGCCACAGGAAGAGACGGATGGAAATACAGGCCCTCCTGTAAAGTAGTGAGTCCTTGGTTTTAATCTATTATACAAGTGATGGCTCCATTCTTGAGGATGTGTAAATGTGTGTCTTACAAAGCTCACTTCCCTTATTCAAATATTTCACCATTCTATTAAATATCCAGGCCACTGGGAAGCTTCACTTAACCTTAACTGTGATGTGTGAATGCTCTCTCTCTCCTCACCTTTCTATATCAATCCCTTCTCTGTAAGGGATGACATTGGAGTCTAGAACAAACTTGCTCAGTAGAGGAAGAAACTGCATGTAAAAGTCAAGGGCCCTCATCGTCTAATCTGCGTCAGGACATAATATCATTTGTAAAGTCGCACAGCAAGACCAGGTGTGCAGATCAAGCTTATCTAATAGCTGTAGGGCGTGTGTGTGTGTATACATATTAGGTTCCATTATAAGAACAGGTTGCCTGGCTCCATATGTGCACAGTGTGCAGGGAAGCTGGGAAAACAAGGTTCTCCGTGTCCCTCTGTGTTATTGCTACCTCCTGCCTCCCTGAGCCGTGTTTGAAGACAGGAAATAGGAGTCAGACCGCAGTCCGAGGGGCATGTGGCAATGGTTTATACTCCAGTGACCTCTGATCCATCCTGTCCACCCCCGCCTGCTCTCTCACACCACTCCCCTGGCCCTCATACACCCTCTCCTGAGTCTGGCCCCAAAAATAAAAGCCTCTAACCTGGCTCAGCCTTGTTCGGCTGGGCCTAACCCAGCCCAACACAATAGACCCTGCATTCTGAGATTTGTTTGAGCAAGCAATGAAAAACAGATGGACTTTGAGGTGAAGAAAGGGAGGAAGAAATAAAGGGAGTCTTGTAAAATATTTGCGAAGAAAAATAACCCAGGGACGCTGTCTAATTATATCTATTTGTCTTGTGTGGTTTTGCTGAGGAGGCCATGTGGTCTCCCTGACTGCTCCATGGTTCATTTTTCACATTATCTGATCCTGGATGGAGAGCTGTTTTGGGTCTCAGTGGGAGGGTTGTGGTGAGGTGGGAGGGCTGGCCTTAAGGAGCACAATGTGGTAAAGGCCTCTGGGTCGTGGAGGTTTGAGGTCTTTGACCACTTCACTGTCTTCTTTGGGTGTAAAGTATTACTTTGAGTTTTTCTTTGGATCTAACAGTGTCCCCCATCTTCAACAGTGTCATAGCTATCGCTATGCACATTGTTTCTGTAACAAAAGAAATAGTTGGTAGTAATGAAAGGTTACATAGTAATCTTATGGTTTGAATAGAGAATTTTGTATAATATCCTTATTTTTCCCCATTTTACAAAGCAGGACTAAGACAGTTTCTGGAATCTTTAATTCAGTTGTTTAATAGTTATTCTAACAATAGGGTAAAACCACAGCTCACTGAGAGAACAATCATTGTTGTTATATCAGCAAGTAAAAGAATTTTTAGACATGTCTGCATGCTAGCGTGGTAACGCTCTTGAACTGGATGATTGACAGTCTTGTAATTTTCTTGTGATTGTATTAGAAAGTCATCCACTTCGTGTTATACCCCCTTTGTCTCCCAAGCATGCGCACCAATCACATCCAGGCACAGCCGGTCTGCGTGTTGATGTCCCCACCCAGCCAACGTCACCTCCTTCTGTCCAGATCCATCCTATCCCTGCCTGTCAGTCAACAGGCAGCTCGTTGACTGTTGCATGATTTCTTAAAATCTTTCCTTTGTTTCAGTAAGGATTCAGAGGTTATAGATTTTAAATTGCCAGCCATCTTTGAGGTTTCTTCCCCTGCTCCTCAAAATATTCTCAAGGTCTCAACCATCAAAAGTTAAGGAAGAGCTCCTCGTGGTGGGTGACAGCATTAATAAGGATGACAGTGGTGGAAAGGAACTAAGTACATTTACTCAAATATTGTACTTAAGTGCAGTTTTCAGGTATCTGTACTTAAGTGAACAATCTGAGTACTACTTCCACCACCAAAGGGATGATCATCATGCCACAGTTTGTGATACAATCATCACAATGTGCCAGCCACCAAACCAACAGAGGGCTTTACATGGTCTTCCTAGCTGTCTTGGCAGAAGCAGAGAGAGCACCCAAAGACTGATAGATCCATTTGACTTTACGTTTAATTCCGTCTCCATTTTCACATATTCAGATTTTCCCGCGTGAGCTTTTGTAAGGAGGAAAACAGTTTGATTTGTTCTGCTGACTTTATATCTTTATTTCTGCCTGGAATGAAAGCACTCAGTCAGTTCATGCAGGATATCCGGTGATTTGGCTCCTCGCTCCAAATCTTTGTCGCTATTTAAATGTATTGTTTTCACATGGATGCCTGTGCCCAGCCTCTGTCTTCTCTTTACTCTTTCTCTTTCCTCCCATCTCTTCTCTGTCCCACTCTAACTCTTTCTCTCTCGCCTACATCTGTATCTGTCCTCTTGCAGGACTCGGAGAAAAAGAGCTTCATGAACAAGCTTTATGCCATTCAGGACGTGTGCATCAGCGTGCAGAATGCACTGGATGATGTGGCCTCCTATGGCGAGAGGATAAAGAAGTGAGTCGTAAGCCCGCCCCTTGGCGCCTGGCCCGCTCTGCTTTGCTCTGCTTCACAAATAGTAGTGTTGGGTTTTTGGGTGGGGGGGGGTTTGCCCCACTTCCTCTTACCAGCTTGAATATAACTCAGTGCTGCTCTTAGGAAAACACTGCCACCCAACACCTGAGATACACAGGCTGTTTGTCTTTATGTCCATCATATCTCACTTGATCCTGCATGACCTCTTAACTGAATTATGTACATACTGATTAAACACACATAACTATAAAGACACATTTATTTACTGTACAGGTAGCCTCACTTTTATATAAATACATTTAAAGGAAGGGGAAGTGAGGGGATTTTGTTCCGATTTAGAACTAATTGCTTTTTACAGGTAAATTTAAAAAAAAAAACATTTTTCTGACTGGACAGTGTGAATTTTATTTAGTCGTAGCCCTTTTTCACCCTGCAGTAGTGGCCTATGTACTATTCCTTCTGCACAGTTCTGGTGAGTGTAATGAATTGGTAATACAGGGGTGTCCACGAATCAAAGTATTAAAAAGCCCTTCCTGACTGGGCCACATTCATTCTCAGCATGTTTGGGTGCTGCTCTTTGCCATGTCTCCTAATTTTTGCAGTCCCACTTTTTTCCTCTCTTTGCAGTACATTTAACTGGACTGTGCCTTTCTTAAGTTGGCTGGCCATCGTGGCTCTTGGAGTGGCCACCGTCATCATGTACTTCATCCCTCTACGATATATTCTGTTGGCCTGGGGTGAGCGAATGTCAAAAATATGGAATTTTTATGATCATGTACTGTATATATGTCATCTAATTAAAAAGGTATAGTTAAAATGTAAATACACTGTGTGGCAGAAGAATGCAAATTCCTTTCTGTGCTGTGTTTTATGTAATGTACTGGGAAACAATAGGGAGTAAAACATTAATTTGTATGGCATATGGTAATACATGTAGATGTTCACCTCTCTATCCTGACTCTTCCCTACCTGCCCCTACCATTTTGTCCCTACAGGGGTGAATAAATTCACCAAAAAGCTACGAGACCCATACACCATTGACAACAACGAGCTGCTAGACTTTCTGTCCAGAGTGCCCTCAGATGTACAAGTGGTGGGTGAACTTTTCCCGTTCATCTTTGTCTCATCTTTTTTACAATTAATCTGTCAGCTCCAGAAAAATGGGCAAAAGTTAGGGCTCCATTTCTTATCTGCTCTTCATTTTCCCCCTCTTCTCAGCCTCTGTTGTAGTTTTCATGTTGCCCTGACTAGCTGATGCTTTAGCCATGCAGACATTTGATCTAATTGTTTCAAAGTAATTTCTGTTTTCCTATTAATAGCTTCTTAGTCTGATTTAATTTCCACATACATATCTCTAGCTGTGTAATAAGATGACAAGGTTAAGTGAGTTCATTGCCCAGCATATAACTAGGT
The DNA here is from genome assembly GCF_001952655.1 of Monopterus albus. NCBI lineage: Eukaryota > Metazoa > Chordata > Actinopteri > Synbranchiformes > Synbranchidae > Monopterus > Monopterus albus. Next base: position 1,081,631 of record NW_018127903.1, read on the forward strand.
TGATTGACTCCATACACATGCACTCGCACACAATTACAGTTAGCTGTTGGTTCCCAGGTATGCTAAGCAACTGGAACAGAATGTAAACCAGCAGTTAAGCAGCCCCGTGCGGTTTTGCTCTTACATTATCCATGAGATCAGATTAACTTTGTGGCTGAAGACTGACGATGCTTTGTTAGGTGAAATATAGGTGTGCAAGTGTGTGTGTGTGTTAACTGTAATGTGCTGTGTTACCAAGAGCAAAGTGCAGTTTAAACTGCAATTAAGCAGCAGCTTGTGAAAGGCACTGTGTTATCCAACACCGATGGTGTCCGCTGTGGCTGTTAAGCCCTGCTGTGCTGAGTTCACGACACCCACACATGACTATATACACACACACACAAACATGCATACAGGCAGGTTGAGGCTGAACAACCAAGGGCCTCTGATACGACCGATCTACTGCCACATCAGCGCTGACACACTTCCTCTTTGATCGCTTGTTGCCCACATGTGCTTTCATTTTTACAGGGTTATAATCCTTGCTCCCCTGCCAACCCCCACGTTCGCCCCTTTTGGCCCCTGTGCAGTTTTATAATTTACTGGGGTCTGTTGTAACAGTAGGCACAAGGCAGGTAGCCATCAGTGTAAATGAGCCCAAGCTGTCCACCCTCATGCACGGCCGCCTTACACACCTGGAGCCTGGAGCATCGGAGTGGTGACGGGGCCCAGGCCTGGCAGGTATGAGGCCTTTACAAGGCTCCTAATGAGGCCCTGCTGGCTTGAGAAGATGAGGGCAGACAGGGTGCTCTGGTCTGTTGCCATGCTGCTGGAGTTGTGCCTAGTGTATAAGTAATACTGTAAGTGCTACTGTAACAGTTACTCCTGCAGCTGTTGGAATGGTAATTGTTGCCAGGTTTCACAGACAGTTTGGAGGAATACCAAGCAATAAGGGTGAAAGACCAGGTGAGTGGGTTCAGAATATATATCAGGGGAGGAAAGGTGAAACTCAACAAGGAAAAACAGGAGAAAGAATGGGTACAAGTAGAAATGATTGATCACTGGAGATGACTAGTTTGATTAAGAACCGGGACCTGCACTGATCAATTTTTTTTACTGAATCCAAAGGTTAGTTTGCTGTGAAGACATGCTGGTCTTTGTCGTTGGCTAAAAACAGACCAGAACGTTCTGCTCTGTAGTGCGTCCTGTGTCTGCCTCCGGTGATGGGTACACCTCATTGCCTCATTGCCTGCCCCCACCTTAGTGGGTCAGAGCTGTCTGTGGGGATTAAGCCCTTGAGGCTGTCGGATGATACAGAGAGGTGCTGAGGTCCAAATGGAGCGCCTCCTCACAGGCACGTGTCCATGGCACCCACTGGCATTGATGCAGGGGCCCTCTATGCCTGACACCCTGGATGACAAATGAAGTGCTATTTCAGGGCCCTAGTGTGACCTACCACACACACACTGTGCATGTGAGGTGGGTTGGGGGGGGTCAGTGTACTGTTCCGCATCATTTGGAGGTGCTTCAGTGCAGCCAGAACTGATGAGGTTCTAATGACTTTATATACAAAGGGCAACCACACTGGGCCGCAGTGCATCATAATGTATATAGCTATAGAGCAACACAGTGACTGTGGAACAGCTTTTGGACTCTGATAGATTTCCCATCTTTCATTTCTGCATAAGTGAGGACCTAAAAGAAACTTTAGCAGCAACAGTTTACAGAAGCTGCTTTAGTCTTTCAAACAATGCTCCTGAAATCATTGTCACTGAGCTCTCAACAGCTTTTAAAAAACAAATCCCTAGTGGGAGACAGATCTACCTTTGTACCACCACAACAGTTTACTTCAATTATGAACCTCTCAGAGCAGCAGCACTACAAGCTGGCATGGTGAATGTGTGCATGAAAAAGCCTGTGTCCCTGTCTGGGTCACAGTTTCTTGGATCTGGTTTGGATCTTTTACCAGCGTAAGCTATCTTTATGGTCATTATCAAGGAATCCATCATGTCCTGTTAAACGAGGCCAAACCGAGCACCTTTACAGTGCTAAGTATTCCCTACCTGCCGTTTGGGAAGTGTCAGTGCACTAGTATGTTTTACGACACTATTAGCCGTGTGAGCTAGGGAGTGCATAAGTAGGGCCAAGGCAATTAGCATGCCAAGTGGCCCTTTATGATCGGTGTAAAGGAGCCAGATCAAACCCCCAGTACAAAAATAAGCCTGAATTCCAATTTAGCGCCTAATGAGCAGCGGGGAGTTGGGTTAATATTTTTAGACAACATTTATGTTGGGGAAGAAACCTCTCTGGACAAACAGGGGTCAAAGGCAGGATAGTTAAAGGTTGAAACGTTGCCAGATGTCATCACTCACATCTACCAGAGGTCTCTCTCCCTCTCCGTCACTCCGTCCTTCCCTGTTTTTGTAACAAATTTAAACGTTTCATTTTATCTGGCCAATTAGTCTCTATTCAGTATGTGTCACGCCACTGCAGCTAATAGGCAAAACTTTCCTTACTTTGTGATTTTTTTTTTTTTCCCCAACTCTGCGCCTTATGTCACCTTGACATGTCTCTTTTCCCCCTCAACAATAGATGTGAGTGCTGAGTCCTCCGATCTGCATGTGTCTGAACTGTACACATTAGTGCTTCCCTGGAAAGATTTAATAACCCTTATTTTTCGTTAGGCATTGCATGAGATGAAAACTGCTGAGGTTGTACTGTCTGGAAAGGACCTGAAAACTGAATAACTATCATTAAAATGTAGCTCACTTGTCGTTTTGGCTTCATTTATTTACTTGCCTATTTGCTTTTTTTTTTTTGCTCACTGTCACCCATCTTGATTTTTGCCTTGTCTGTCTGCCCACACTGGCAACATCAAAGGTTCAATGAGAGAAAGTGAGACAGGGAGAGAGGAGAAGGTCCCAGGATGCTTTGTGGGTAACAGTTAAACGAAGCATGATGCACGGTACACGGCGCCCCTTCAGCAGAGCACACTTGAAAGCCTGTTTTGCACTTGTACTGTCAACATTTGGGATAGTAGAGGAGAGGAGCGAGGGTGGAGGAGCCTTTGAGCAGCGCTGGGTCTTTACCCACTGCCTCTCCTGCCGATGTTCCCTTTAAACCCCACACTCGTGTACCAAATTGCTTACTGTATGTGCTTGCTGCATTCCTTCACTTTTTACTTTCACCCAATTCTGGCTTCTTTTATTTTGCTAACGTCCCACTTTCTCCTTGCCTCCTCTGCCTTTTCTTCTGTTTTTGACTTTAACTATCTGTTGTTGTGTTCATTGGTTTGCTGCCTGTGTGTGTATTATTAGGTTAAGGTGAGCGGGGAGCCAAGGGTATAGCAGACCTGTCACCTGTAAGGTGGAATTGAACCTGTGACACATGAGCCCCATTTCTCCTGGCTGGCAGCCTTTCACAGAGAAACTCTTTTTGATTGAGATATTGTTTTTTTCCTGCACCTTTTCTTTTTGTCAATTCCCTTTGCTACTCTTCATGAGAAGCAAAACACTACTTTTTACTGACATGCAAACTTTTCTTTCTTTGTGTGCGCTAACAAAGAGTTTTGTTTGGACAGGAATGCAGACGCTCAGAATTAAATTGCTGCGTTCCTTTTTTGCTGCTGTAGGAGTTCGGCCGTATAATGGCACCACTAACAGCCAGTGATCCCGCACAATACCTGTCCTACTTTTGGGATCCACCGCATCTTGTTTGAAGCTTTCAACAGACAATGAGTGAGAATGAGCTGCATATAGAGGCACATTTCCATAGGTGGAATGTTTGCAGTTATTTGATTTTAACAGATACACAGTATGTTCGTGTAACTCCGCTACATGCATGTTGTCTTACTCGTCCGTTCATGAGTGAATTAAATCATTCAACCATTCACTCACTTCTTGGTCCATGGATGCACCACTGTCATTGATCACAGTCAATGTGGGCACTCTGCCAGGGCTCCCATAGTCTCCTGATGAAACAACCACTGCACAAATGCATACACACAGATGGGACCATATAAATCCCTTTCTGTCCCCTGGGTTTTTGTTCCGTTGTCTGCTTTAGTTGGCAGGGCTATTAAAGGCTCCACACCCACATGAGAACAGTATCTGTCATCACCCGAGTGTCCACAGATCTCCCTCCGTCTCACCCAGTCTCTTCCTCACTCTCATTGTTTTCTCTTCTGTTTCCTTTGTTAGTGTGTCCTGCCCTCTGCCCTTCCTCGCTTCATTTCTCCATCTCTGTTCCTTCATTCTCTCACTTCCCATCATTCCTTTCCTCCCTTGTTTTATACACCTGAATTACTTCCCTGTTGCCTTTCTGACAATTTCCTGTTCTCTCTCCTCTCTCACCGTATCCAGCAAACAGGTTGTATTTGTCCAGCTGCTTAGTAGGATGTTAGTTTACCTTTGGACAGTGAGGAATATCGAGATCTGAATCACTGCATTCTGGCTGCCTAGTGAGGCGTATAGAGCAACACATGCTGGCCTAACCACCTTGTAAGCACCTTAACAGGACATCGGTGATCATCACTGTGAGACAGAGGAACAGAAATACACCCACAGTACGTGTGTGTGTGTGTAGTTTGTGGATTTGGGTGGGATGCAAGGGTGGCAGGGAGTTATGTGTGATGAGGGAGGCAAGGGTGTGTGTGTGTGTGTGTGTGTGTGTGTGTGTACATGCTGGTATTCATATGTGTAAATGTATATTTGCTTATGAGAGCACACACACAAACATGTGTCTTTGCATCTCAGATTTGTACACTGCAGGCAGAGGATACTGGAAAGCGTAATTGAAGCGACAGTGTAAACCAGTAGAATAGGGATGATAAAGGCTCATTTCCAGCCAGCGCTGAGAGACGCTGCTGTTCCCGTCCACAGCAGACAGACCCACCATGAGACAGAACAGAGAAGCCATATTGACGCCAGTTTCTTGTCTGCCTGGAAAATCAGAGAGCGTGTCAGTCAGTCAGACAGGTAGAGTAGCCTACAGTACATCAGCCTCGGAGGGATCCCTCAGACAATACTGGCTCTTTGGTGCTGTGACTGTTAAGTTTTTTTTTTTCTATTAGTATTCTGATTCAGTGGCTAGTGCTTGTCAGTGCCTTGAATCTATCTAGGATAGTGACTGCATTTGTGTGTGCATGCACGTGTGTGTACATCTGAAAGTGAGAGACTTGCAAAGTGACAGTCTCTGGTTGTTGACAATCATCCACTGTGATGCTGTTGCATCTGAGTGTCCGTCACTTAAGAGGGTTTTCTTTTTCAGTTTCACTCACCATCTTTGCAATGCAGCACATCAAGTGGGACTCAGTTCCTTTTGGGCGAAACAGGTGACGCTTCCTCTGAAGTGATTGCAATGTGCCACTGAAATGTCAGTTTTAAGTAATGCAGTAAAACTGTGATTAAAAATAGTCATTATATATTTAATGTCTTGGTAAATTATAAGATTATAGGAATCAATTTAACATTTAGGGGAAGACACTTGTTTGCTTTCTTATTGCCAGCTAGATGAGAACAATACACTCATTAAGTATGAAGCACTGGCTAACTTAGCATAATGACTAGAAACGGGGATAACACGTCCTAAGGTAATAAAATCCACCTACAGACACCTCTAAAGCTCACTAATTAACATTTATATTGCATTGTACTAATAATTATTTGGGTTTTTGTCACAGAAGTTAAGTTGCTGATGTTAATGTGTTGTAGGAAGAATAACCACCAGCTAAGCACTGACTTTGGTTTTGAAAGGGTTAGTGCATTTGTTTTCTACCTTCTGTCTCCTTCCCATCACCCTGCCCTTTCTCTCCTCACCATCTTACCATACTCAGATGACTCTGTTGTCTCTCCAAGCTTTCCCATGAGCCCTTGCCCTGTTCTGTTTGTTTGCGTGATCCCTTCCCTCAGGCCACTGTTCCACATCTGTGGAAGTATTTACAGTATATACATGCGTTTGTGTGTGTCTATGCACAAGCAGGAGTGTATGTGGAGCTTGGAACAGTGTAAATGGATTGTGTTCTTGTGTGTATAGACACGTGAGTGTCTTTATGCACATCTGTGTGTAGGTGTGTGTTAGTGTGTGTTGTAATCAGTGTGTAATCCCTTCCCTGAGGCCACTGTTCCACACAGCTGGACTCAGAGTGCCTCTGGAGGGTTTCTGTGCTATTCAAGCATCCTTTGCTCTTTCCACCTGACCGGGTGCTGTGTGTGTTTGTGTGTGCATGTGTGTGCATGTGTTACTGTGTGTTTTAACAGGTGCAGTACAGAGAGCTGAAACTGGATCCCAATCCCAGTCCAAATAAAAGGAAGAAAAACAACCCCGGGTAGATGACTGTGTCCGCCCACCAACTCCTCTCTTCTGTCGGTCCGTTACTGGGCGCCGAGGAGCAGAGGAAGACGGCTCTGGACCAGCTTGGCTCAACTATCCTTCCTTTTTTCCTGTTTTCTTGTCTTGAGCGTTTTTTCTGTCTTAAATTACTCATGATATACAGTACAGTTTCCTGAAGTGTAATTTTTGTATAAAACAAGACCAGAAATCTCTTCAGTTATTCTCATCACCATTGATTGATTTTAAAGATGAGTGGGAAGGATGGATAGGATGACCTTTTTTATCAGCCGTGTGTGCCACAGTCCTTGTTTCTACTCTCCATCACTCTGACAGCTCAGAGGACTGTCCCTTTGCTTACCACAAGTGTCACACAATGAGTAAAATTAGTTTTAACAATTATATCATTATGCACATTTTTAGTACATTTGTGTTTATCAAAATACAAGCCTTATACTAACTCTCTATTATCACTGCAATAGAATCGGTTTTAGCTCATATTGTAATTATTAAATGATGTTGGTAATATGTTTATATTTTTAAATTGCTTTTGTACTGAAGAATACACCCCCCCCCATTTAATTTGATGTGGTAATGATGTTATGTTCACTGGCAGTATTTGGATAGTCTCCCCTTAACGCAGCCAGCCAGGTTGATTAGCAATTATGGTGGTAGCCTCCAGATATGTCCTTCTACCCAGACACAAAAGGGGACCAACTGGCTGAAGACAGGTGATGGTATCTGTATTTTCAATACAGTAGCCAACATAGTGGACATTAGCTTGGCATTAATTTTAAATAAAAGTGGATCTTTCTTTAAAAAAGAAACCCACTGTGATTACATTATCACTATTAAATAGTACTCAGTGGGGAAAAAAGAACAATTAAGTATTAGACAGTTGGTGTAAAGCTCCAAACAGTTATCACTATTACAGTTTTTTTGCTGTTGCTAACAAGCATTAACCAATACTTAAAATACTTCTTCTAAACTCTTAACACAGCAACACAGTTACATCACACACCTGGCCAAATGGTTCATTTTCGGACAAAAACCACATTTTGTTAAATAAATACAAACTTTACATTTCACAATGCAAAATACCATTTTCTACATATACTAATTTTATCAAAACACAGCAAACCTGGCTCATAATTGAGTCATTTGATCAAAACATTAGCACTAGTTTTCTATCCAACAGGAACATATAGTCAGTCATAGTGCACAGACTGTCAAAATGTGAAAAAGTAATCACATTACAAAAATTACATTACTTCTCATTGAACTCTATACAATATGTAAACCATCTTTGATATCCAAAAATGTAGAAATACAGTAATTCAGTCAGCCTTACTGTAAACACACTAAAATTGTGTGTGTGGATAAATTTCATATAGTATATGTACAGTGGAGCCATCAGTACTTTATGGATTATAAAAAAAGGACAGAATTGCTGCAGTAAAGGCTTTACGGTATTGGCATTTGCACATTGCTATCAGTAATCACAGAAAAAAGCACTTTGCCCTGTGTTTACAACAATAGACAAAAATAAAACAAAATGACAGACCAAAAAGTCCTAATCTACACGATCATCAGCATTTGGCCACATGTTCTCATCAACATCACACCTTATAATGTCTCTTGCTATGCACCTTGGAAAGAAACGTTTAGAATGCCTTATCCACCCCTGGCAATCTTCAGCTGAGATGTCTCTGCAGCCAGCCTCCATTGCATCCAGAAGGGACATTTGATCATGGTAAATGGACTGTATTTATATAGCGCTTTCTCACAGTGTGTTACACTGGCCAAAGCGCTTTACAGGAGATCATACACCATTCACCCATTCACACACACAT
>NW_018127903.1:1091095-1114750 GCF_001952655.1 Monopterus albus
AAAGTAGAGGCTTTACATTATATTTAAAGTTTGGATCATTAGGTCTTCAATTCTGTCATGATGTGTTTAAGCATTTGTTAGAGATATTTGAAAGATCCATTATTTTGCTATGGGGTAAGCTTGTGTGAAAAGAAAATGTAAACATTTTAGAAACGTGTGCATTGACTAAATTTTGTGTGAAAACGACATTAATTGTATTAATGGTATGGTCACAACAGACAGATGTGATAATTGTGTTTAGAGTTTTGAAAATGTCAATACAGAATGACAAATGGATGTTAGCAACTGCAAAAAACTGTAAATGCCCAGATAACTTCACTGTGGGTTGTTTAACCCCTTAAAAACATCTCCATCTGTCAGGCAGACAGACTGTCAGACCCTCTGTCTGTGTCAGGAGGCGCAGCACTGGCCCTTCTGCTGTCATGGTGTTAACATAGATGTCACCCAGTCTATGCAGAGTGTCACCAGGCAGGCAGGCCTTTGGGCAGCCACAGTCCTAATCTTGTTTGAAAGGCTGGTCTCCTTTCCTCTCATCTCCCTGTGCGTTTTCCTCGACAGCCACACATGAAAGCATTCACACATAGACACAAACACACACAAGTGTGGAGAGAACATCCCCCTCATGTGAAAGCCCTGCTCACATCCACATTCTCTACCTACTTGCTTACAGATGAAAACATAACATCCCATTTGAGCAGGCACATTTTCTCTCCCTCGCAGGCACACGCACTCGCACAAACACAAACATGCTGTCTGTGATGCTGTGCCCCAGGCTGGCTGCCCTCTCCATCTGCCCCACCTCCTGTGCCCCTTGTTCAACTTTGATCTGTTTTTCCACAACACAGGCTTGTGTATGTGAACTGTGCACAGTATGTAAGAGTGTTTGCGCATACACGTTTATGTGATCAAAGACATGTTGCTTTTCTTAGCGTCAGTGTGTGTTACAATTATATCTCCCCTCCAGCTGTATACTGATGCATAGATTTAGTCGATGTGTGTATGGATGTGCGTGCGCAGCAGAGGTAGCTGCTTTTATTTGTGTGTGTAGTTTGCTGGTGTCCAGGCCCATCAGCTAGATGAGCAGCAAGTCGCTGTGTGACAAGACAAGGCTCTGAGAGGATTTAGGCCTGAGATGTCAGGGATGGAAGGGTGTGTGTGTGTTTTATGCTATTTCAGATCCTTCTTCCCATCATGCTTCTCTCCTTTGGCTCTCTGTGGCTCCCCCATTCGTCAGTGAGGGGGGTTGCGACCCTGTCTGAAGGGATGGTCTCCTGGGCCTCTTGCTGAGCATCTGTTGAAAGATTACAGCTCAGGCTACAATTGAGGAGGTCTCCTGTCATCCTACTGATCCCTGCCTCCATACACCCCCTTTTTTGTTCCCCTTTCCCCCTTTGTTGGTCTGTTTGTCTGTCTGTCTCAATCTTGATCACTCTGAAGCCCCTCCCTACTGTAACTGGAGCTCTTCTCTGCCATTTTGTCATCTTCTCGCCCTGTCTGTCTGCTTGCATCCCTCTAACCTCTCCTGCTCCCTCCCTCCCTCCCTCTTTACCCATCCATCTCCATGCTTAAATATCAACAGGCTCGGATCTGTCACTCCAGAGGGCCATTGATTTTGTTTTGTTGTTTTGAGGAATCCACTTGAAAGACAATAAGACTGTCCCCCAAGAGCAGCGCTGCTGGTTGATTATAGCCTCCTCGACCACACACTCTGTGGCTGGTGAAGGATGGCGTTTTATAATGCCTGAAGGGACAGTTTGAATACCTGATATGTATGTGTCTGTTTCTGTATGTAGTTATTTTACAACATATTGTGGTGACTATTGCCTTGTATTGCATCCAAATAGTCTTGTTTTTTGTCATGTTCATTATCTGGTGTTGGCTGTTTGCAAGCAAACCAAAGTGTTGATTTTGTATGATGTAGAGCAAATCAATTATATAACCGAATGTATCCGACAGCTGTAAAGGGGAAAAAAAGAAGCACTTTTATTTGCACCAAGCTGAAATGAGACTATTTTTAAATGATACTGTACATATCTATTTCACTATTAATTTATGGTTGTTTTATACAGTATGCCTGTTGGTCTGGTGATGATATTGTAAAGTAGATGTACGCCCGCCTAATTTTCTAAGATGTTTTTTTTTTCGCTTGCAACGTTGCTTGCCTGTGACATCTTCATGTGACAAAAGAAAATGATTTTTATTTCTGGTTTGAGAAATTAAATGCATCTGATGTATGTTGCTTAAAAGAGATTAAATATTTTGTATAATGTTCAGAGTTTCTAGATTATTGTTTCTGTATGAAGCCTTTTTTTTTTTTTATAAGCCGGCACCTTTAGCAGGAAAAGGAACACGGGCCTATTCGGCACAGACATGTCTGTTGTTCCATCAGCAACTCAATCCACCCCAGCACACAGGACTAAGGCCCGTCTCTGCGTTCATGCTGAGCTTCAGGAAGTAGCTCATTCCTTACTGCGGTTTGCACATGGGGTCTTCAGCCACACACATCGGTGCCTCAGGTATCTCAAACCAGGATGTGTTCTGTGAGAACTAGTTTTACTTTTCCACTGCGGCCCCCCGTTCCTTTCAGAGCTCCTAAAACTGCAGTGCCCACTTTCTTATTGACTAATGGATTATAAAATAGTAGTCCACTCTGCTTGCTCTTAATAAATAAGTTATATCCATTTATTGTTATAAATAGTGAAAAGCAGCCATAGAAAAGTACAACTTGTGTCTATACAAAAATGTTAGTGTTCTCATAAAATGCTATTTTTGAACACATTCAAAAATATTTAACATTTAAGAAAAAAGCAGCAGAATATAACCAAGCCATGCAGTTGACTGACAAAACAAGAAAAGGCCACATTAGTTTATTATGTACCAGAAAATGTTTGTTTCCTCAGAATTTTTTTTTTTTACCGCATCTGTTTAAATGAATGTTATGGCCATGTATTTGACAGCTGTATATAACTGGCACAACTATATTAATGTTTTAATAACAGGTTGTGCCTAAAGTCTTTTATGTTGCATTGTCTCTTGGGCCAATGTCACAGATAGGCCAGTAACACTTCTCCATGCGACTTCACAATCTCAAGGATCTCCATTAGGAGCTGTGTATTCTCTCCACGGCACTCTCTTAAAGCCTGAGGCACCTGACCCAGGTAACTCTCTCTGCCAAGCTCCAGCAGAATCTCTGCATCTTCCAGCAGCCTCACTGCCCGCTGGTCTGTCCAGCCCAAAGTAACTTTTTGGAAGGAGTGTGTCTCCAGGGCTCTGACCAGCCTGCATTCTAGGCTGTGCGTCTCGTCGCTGGGCTGCATGTGGCCAGGCAGGTCCCTCTCCTTCTTGTAGGAGAAAATGAGGTGGGCTAGCAGAGAGGATCCAGCCTCCAGGAGGGGAAGGTTCAAGACTTCAATCACTATGTTTCTCAGGGCTGAGTCTGCAACCTGCGCGCTATGGAGGAGCTCCTCCCTCTGACTTGTTGTAGAGACCAGATCCAGTGCAGTCCGCCCATTTCCATCAGTCTGCTGGAGAAGAACAGAGCCTGGAGGGGACAGAAGTGTACAGGATCAGATCACACAACTGTTACCCTCTTTGATATAGACATATCTCATCACTAATCAAGGCTACTACATACTTCTTGCAGGTGTGGCACATAATGCACACCAATGCTTGCATTTCCACAATGGTGTTACTGTACTTGTAAAGACTGAATGCACATTGTTCTGGTAGCATAGAACACTTCAGTACTGCACAAAGAAGGAAAGAAGGACTTTAAGAGGAGCTTTCAACTCTGAGATAATACGTCTTTGCATGAAAGCGCAAAGATGGGAGTGCATCATGTATTCAGTTGTTGGTGTGCTTGAACAAAGTGCATGCACTTTCATAGAAAACACACTGAAAACTGTGGAACAAATTTCTCAATTGGCATTACGTGGATAGACTGACCACATATTCTCTAAGTGGTTACTTTGTTGCTTTAAAAGTGTCTAAACTAAAGTGGCATAATACCAGGCCTATGGATGATAACAGCTTTGAGCCTGGCTCAAAATCTCTACCATCACAGTTTGAGATCGAGATAATCCCGACTGGCTCCTGCCCAGATGTCGCTGCATAAAGTAGATCTTTCCCCAGCTGTGAGCTGCCACCTCGCTGGGCTCCTTCAGTCCCCGTCTTGCACAGCAGGGTGTACTGAATGACAGCACTCGGTTTCCACTGACAATGAACGGGCAGCTGTTTTTGGGCTTTGTCTCTCTGTATGCCTGTAGTGCTCAGCAGCGCAGTCGCACACTTTGGCTACAAGGCGGCTCGAATACAGTGAACAGCCTTTCCAGCACTCACAATGGTGAATCTTTTTAAAATATTCCTGTATCCAAATTACGATACACCAAAGTCTAATCAATTATTCCATGGACCATCCTCAAAATTCATCAAAATCCATTCATTACTTTTTAAGTTAAGCTGTTAAACAAATGCTGGCAAAAACCATTAACCCACCCTTAACGAGGTAATAAAAGTAACTACTTGGAACCACCCCACCACAAACAGCTGGTGATGACCTTTACATGTGATTTAAAACTGTAATATAAGGTAACATCCACCTGTAGTTTTAGTTTTGGAAAGCTGCAGCACAAAAGGATGTGATCAGAATTGCGGTATTTTACTGTAAAGTGGCAGACTTAGCGGAGACTGGGAGGTTAATCAGTCTAATGTAAACAGTCAGCTGAATTAGTGATAACGTTATGACACAGATCACACCAACAAGCAGCCAAGCTACCGTAGGCTGCTGCATTATTATCAAATAAGGCAGAAGAGACACTGCATGGGTCACTGGCAGGACACAGTAACGGATATAAACAGCACACACACACACACACACACACACATGCAGAGTGTTTAAGTGAACAGCTGTTTTCCCACTGGGCCTCAGCACCAGACACGGCTTTTAGCTCAATTTAGAACTAACTTCAACTGACAACTTGTCCCAATTGTGTGACAGGTGGGTCACTTTGTGTTTGTGTAAAAGGTACAGAGGGTTAGTGACCTGATGGAGGCTCTGCTTTCCGCTTAGCTTTTTGATGCAACACAGAGAGCTCATCACTATCAGTAGCAACATTGCAGGAGCTGACAAACTTGCAACAGACCTTGACTGTGACATAAGAAAATTGCTTTGTTAAAAACATTTTATAGAAAAGTGAAGCAAGGATGATTTTTTTTTAACAGTAAGGCTACGCATTGATCAAAATAATTTGTGCAACAAATAATGGGTCTAGGTTTGCAGTTTCCATGAAGTTCAGCAGAAATGTTTTGGTGAAAGAGGCACATCAATTTTAAGTCATACAATAAATACAAAATTCTATACCCTTGACTTTACCCTTTCAGCTCTGCTCCTTCACATTGAAACTGAATGTGACAGTCACAGCTGAATGTAGCACTTTCTTCCCTCTAACCAAGTTAAAATGTGACATTTAACTTTGCTGGCTTTCCTCCCTCTACTCTTCTGCTTTGTCTGTTCTGACTGAAAGCCACTCTCCTCTGTCAGACAGGCCTGTGCGTACTTAGCCTACATGGAGCAGGTCGAGTCAAGTGTAAGTCCTTTGTTTGCTTTCAGATAGACCCATTTCTATGGCAAACTGCTCTTGATGATACTTGACTGTTCAACCTTGGCAATGCTGCTGCCACTTGTGAGCGAGTTTATGGCTCTGTGGAGCCTCGGCACGACACAGCTGGCTGAAAGGCTGCTTGATGCCACTGCTGGCAGTCGTTTCTGTTTGACAGACACTGTGGGGCTGCAGGAAGCATGATGTTTTAAAGAAGGAATAATTATGTGTGTGTGTGTGTGTGTGTGTGTGTGTGGTGCACTCTGACAAAAACCACACTTACTAAGCTTCCCAAATGCCATTTTGACAAAAAGACAGCCTCATTTTAAATGACACTGATTTTTTTTCTATAAAGTAAAAAAAAAAGTTAAGAATTCTAAAATTGCTCCATCTCTTTCTGTAACAGAACTAACATGTGTGTAGCAGTTATGAGATAATCGGTGAGAACTCACGTAGCTGTTAGCGGGGAAGGTCAGTGCTCGTCTACCTTTTTGTGCTTCAAGCCTGAGTGGCAAAAACTCAATCTGCATAAATTGTGGTATTAATCTACATAAACTTTTACATAAGCAGGGAACTTTCAAATGCAGAGGTCAGGCATTGGGGGCAGCAGTCAAGGACGTAAGAGCACAGATTAGATCAAAGTGGCCACAAGAGAAAGACAGAGGGAGGGGGAGGGAGACGGGGTTGACGTCGTGTGTGAAAGAGGGTGAGGTTGTTCACAGCAGGTCATAATCACCAGGTTTCTATAACAAGCTGTCCTCGCTATTATGCTCATTCAGTAGGAGTGGCTGTAATGTGTGAAGCCAACCACGGCATGACACATTGTAGAAAGGTTCAGGTCCATCAGAATCCACTTTTAAAAAAAAAAAAAAGCTAACTAGTACTGCAATACAGACACACAGGTACAAGCAACACAATGATTGCTGAAAAGTGTTTAAAAAAAAAAAAAAAGTGTAATGTCCTGTGTCTTCCTCTTACAGGGCCAACCTTGGACTGAGCTCTGCAGGGGGCCTTCAAGCCTATGATTTCCAGCAAAGGTACAAAAATGAACAAAGGGAGGATAAAGTTTACTCCTCCCTCTCCAACTTCATACTTTTCCCTTCAACAAAATATGATTGCAGCAGAGCTTTTCTTCAGCTGGTACAATGCAATATAGGGACATTTTAACTGCTGCAGAATATAAAGAATAAAACTGAACATAAATGTAAAATACTGATGTTCATGGAAGACAGACTCTGTGCATGAACTAAATTTATTAATTGCTTCATACCAGTTAGTCTTGGAATTCAATGCATCAGTTAAATAAGACAAAACTCCTACATATTCTCCTCTCAAGGGAAAATGGTAGGTTGTAGCTGTGTTGATATGCAAATTAATATAACACAAATAGGGATCATGTAAACAAAGCTGGAACCAACACTACAAGTCAGATTCCCACTTATATATGTACTGCCAGACAACACAGTGACCCACACAAAGTTTTCTCTATTCAAGTGGAAAATGGAAATAACTATAAAAC
The DNA here is from genome assembly GCF_001952655.1 of Monopterus albus. NCBI lineage: Eukaryota > Metazoa > Chordata > Actinopteri > Synbranchiformes > Synbranchidae > Monopterus > Monopterus albus. The sequence goes on from NW_018127903.1 coordinate 1,098,212, forward strand.
TCTTAAATCAAAACATTTCGTCCAAAATAAAATCACAAATCTGTTCCAGAACTTTCAATCCAAACCAGCTCTCACATTTCTCGACTAAAGTACAGTCTGCTCACATGTATAAACTGAGGCAAGTCATAAACATGAGATAGAAATACATGAATATGAGAGTTTTCCACCGTTTCCCACTGTCATTGTATCAAACCCAACTGACTGACAGGCTCCAACCGGAACAATGACACTGGTGTGGGGAGGAGGAGAGGATCCCTGCAGCACGGCCCTGGGCTCAGCTTGCCTGAAAGCCTGTACAACTGACTGTATGGCTATGTGTTTGACTGTAGCTTTGTCTGTCTGAAAGCTGTGTGGGTGTGCTGTCTGCCTCTGTCACATTTGCATATTTACTTGTTTGACTTTCTTTTATTACCTAAATATCAGCTTGTCTTTTGCTTCTGAAGGGTTAGAAAACTCTTGTCCTTTCCTGCCTATACTTACATATTTCAGAATCAGTTGCTCCTTCTTAACCATCACAGAATATAAAACCCACCACACAGCTCAGCTACACTTAATACAGATGACAATAGAAGACATGAAAACAATATCGTGCTGTTTATAATGTTATATATATATATATATACACACACATATACACACATGCTCAGTCCTGAGATGAGCAGCTGGAGAATTGTTTTGGTGCAGAGAAGGCAAGTGAAGTGAAGCCAGGTATTGGTACTAGGTGTCAGATATGCTGTAGTGGAGATAAATACAACTCCTGGGGGATTACAAGAGAGCACAGGGTAATTACACTATCCTTTATGAATGTGTGTGTACATGAATGTGAAAACATCCCGCTAATACCTCAGCTCTGAAGCTACAGCAGAGGGAGGGAGTTCGCATGCCAAGCAAAAGCCACTGCCTGATGCAGTCAGCTACACACACACAACACATATACATATAGAGAGCAAAGCCCTTTGGCCTTTAGAGGGCAGGCGAAGACAAGAAATTTAAAAGCGAGAATGGAGGAGGGGAAACTGGTGCAAAAAGAGGGAGGGAGAGAAGCAAAGAAAGATGCAGTGCTCCCTCCCCCTACGTCTCTGTCTCTGGTCTGAGGCTGGCGCTGAGGCAGACAAGCTGGGAAGCAAGCAGCTCCACAGCATGGTAAACATCCTCTCTCTTTCTCTTTCCCCCTCGCTGTCCAAAAGAGAGAGGCAGGGTGAGTGTGTGAACTGCAGCCAGGGGCACGGCCTCATATATCCACAGGGAGCTGCTAGGTAGCAACTACAAACCACAGCAAAAGCAACAAGGCCAACCAAGTGAAGCACCAAAGCAGCCAGCAGAGAGGCATCAGATGCAGGAAGGGAAAAAAAAAACACAAGGCCAGCCAGACATGCTAAATCCCTCTCTGCTTTAAGAACAATGTCTGAATGCTCAGTGATATCTTTCTCCTCTAGTCCACCTTTCAAGTACACAACACATGGATGGGAAAGCCTGTGGAGGCCACATCAGACGAAGCAACGGTCGGGTCCATCTCTCCTATACCAAAATTAGGGGAGGGGAAACAGCACTACATTGGCTCTGCTATAGTTTTCTTTTAAATCCAGCTTATATTTTACCACTGTAATGCCAGTGAAAGCATCCGTCTTCTGAGTCACAGTTGAGAATCATGTTAACAAGTTATGTCTAATTAACATGTTGCTGAGTAGACAGATTACAGTAGGATCATGGCCTTTTAGAGGAGGTGGAGCAGATAAGGTAGGGTGTAAAGGTATGGACACCAGCTGCCAGCTTTGTGTAATCCCCTGCCACTCCAACACCTCGAGTGAGAGAGGGCATCAAATACACTGATTTATTGGATGTTGATCACCAGGGAGCAATTAGGATCTTAAATAATCAAAGCAGAGCCCTAAATGAACTCTTAAGTGGTCTCTTGAATCAGAAAAGGCTAATCATTCCCATCAAAATTAATAATATCCCAGCACTGAATCATCATTTACAATCAAATTAACAGATTCCACTGATTCCAGTAACATTCACAAAACAACATATAGTTACTAGGACTATTTGGAATTTCATTCAGTAGAAGTAGCCTGAAGCCTGGAAATTTTCTAAACAGATTCACTGGATAGCCAATTGCACTGCTTTGGTCGTTCAGCTTCTCCACATGTTTTCTTAAGTTTTGGGGGGTTTTTTGCCAATATTTCTGGTCCAGGCTGTCTTTGTACTTTTGAGGCTTGGAAAAATATTTCCAGTATTCCTCTGAACTGAGGGAGCAAACATTCACCATCACAGTTAAAGAATTAGCCTAGCATTAATGTTATCCACTTGCAAGAGCAGTTGATATTGACTAGCAGCTATGTACCACATGCTAACCTTGAGAACCCAGCTGTATACTAATGTTAGCTTAGCTCCCCTTACTAGTATTCTTAATAGCATTCTTGCTGACAACTTGTATGTGGTGCACTTAAATAGCTTATTGACAGCATTGTGTTAGGAACAGACATGGACAGGAGCGCCTGTTCAGACAGGTCTGCTGTCAATGTGTGTGTGTGTGTGTGTGTGTGTGTGTGTGTGTGTGTGTGTGTGTGTGTGTGTGAGAGAGTGAGGGAGGGAGAGAAAAAACAAGAGTGACCAAAATTAATGTCCCTACCAGAGATGGTGCAAACAAGGCCAATGATGATCTCAGTATGATATTTTGTGAGGCAGGAATATGTGGAATAACTTCAACAACAAGGAATAGCCATAAGCAACCACCTAACCCTATCCAGAACAGTGACATTTAGAGAGCACATTTTGAAAATCTGTACAAAGACATGCCAATAAACCTAATCAATTCAGATCAAAATATTCTAAAAGTGAAACTCTAAACATTAGAAGAAATAAAGACAACCAAAAGCCCCTTGATTCCTCAATTAATTTGGAAGAATTGACCACACAGACAAAATCTCTCCAGTTGAGGAAAACCTGCAGTCCAGATAGCATTAAAAATGAAATGCTCAAACACAGCCCCCAAGAGATGCAGAGTGCAGTGTTCAATATTGTATTATAGTCAGGATGTTCTCCTGACATCTGGTGCAAAGTGGGGACAGATCAGACCCTATAACTACTGTGTCAGCTGTTGTCTAAGAAAATTACTCTGTAGTATTCTAAATTAAAGAATACTAGATCTCCTTGACGAACATTCTATTGAGTAAAAATCAAAATGGCTTCCTCCCAAAACATTGCACCACTGACCACGCACCCTTCTCATTTTAATCAACAAACATGTACACCAATTAAAAAATGGTAAAAATAGTTCGTTTTATTCTTTTCAAGAAAGCTTTCGACTCTATTTGGCATAAAAGGACACTATTACAGACTTGTGCTACATGTATCGGATGCAAAATACCATGGGGAACCTTGGAGTTACTTTTGACCAGGATAAAACAGGTCTCTGGAACTGCCTTCTTTCACCTGTGCATAATCACCAAAATCAGGAGCATCCTCTCTCAAAGTGATGCTTAAAAACTGGTCCATGCATTTGTTAATCTAGGCTGGACTACTGTAACTCTTTACTATCAGGATGTCCCAATAATTCCATAAAAAGCCTCCAGTTAATCCAAAATGCTGCAGCCAGAGTACCGACAGGAACTAGAATATTAGCTTCTCCCCACTGCCTCCCTGTAAAACCCAGAATAGAGTTTAAAATCCTTCTCCCAACATACAAAGCCTTTAATAACAAGGCTCCATTGTATCTTAAAGACCTCGTAGAGCCTTATCATTCCAACAGAGCACTTTGCTCTCAGAGTGCAGATTTACTTGTGGTTCCTAGAGTCCACATAAGTGGAATGGGAGGCAGAGCCTTTAGCTATCAAGCTCCTCTCCTATGGAACCAACTCCCAGTCTCAGATCGGGAGGCAGACCCCCTGTCTACTTTTTTTGATAAAGCTTATAGTTAGGGCTGGCTCAGGTGACCCTGAGCCTTATGCTGCTATAAGCCCAGATGCTGGGGGGCCCCCCCCATGGAGCACAGAACATTTCTCCTCCTCTCCCCTCATCTCTCTATATTTGACTTTTATATGCCACCATTATACATCATTAACTGCATCTCCTCTCTCCTGTAGTGTGTCCTCTCTCTCTCTCCCTGTACCTGCCTGCAGGTAGCCCTGGCTCTGGAGCTGTACATTCCTGATGAGCAGTCACCAGCCACATTAACCTGCCTAGTGTTGATTGTTTGTTTTATTTGTTCTGTCTTGGTGGTTTTCTCTTCTATCCACTCACCCCAACTGGTTGAGGCAGAAGGCCACCCATCAAGACTCGGGGTCTGTCGGGAGTTTTTCCTACCACTGTCACCAAATGCTTGCTCAAGGGGGATATGCTGGGTTTTTCCTCTAATACTGTATGGTCTAGACCTTGCTATGTAAAGTGCCCTGAGACGATTGTTGTAATTTGGCACTATACAAATAAAACTGAATTGAAAATATATGATCTAATTAAATGAGCTGTTAGGGATTGTCAAAGTAGATGAGAATGTCATCTGGCCATAGAAAGAGATTATGAATGGGCAGATTACCTTTCCACTGTCAGAGACAAAAAGCCAACAGATCCTAACCAGGTACAGGCTCAGTAACCACAAATTGGCAATCAAGGTCACAAAAAAATCATGGCAACCAAAAGAACAGAATGAGATCACTGTTTGACAGGATGAGGCTGAGACAGTCCCCACTGGGAGTGAGACGTGGTTTGCCAAAGCAAAACACATTTTAGAGATATTTTGTTATTATGAGAAATATTTTTACATTTTCAGTTCATCATGAAACTGTGGTGGGCTGCCACAGTCAAGGTGCTTAATAGGAAATGCTGTAATCATGTTCACTATAGCCCCTTTCAGACATGCGCTGGAACCCTGAAATTATCTAGACATTACCCGGGGTAGCTGTACATGAGAAACCAAATGTCCAAGTCAGTAGACCTGGAGCTTAAGCGGACTGCCAGCTCCCTAGTACAAAGTCCACGTAATGTCCAAGTGAACCAGAGAAAACAGCTGCGTACAGTTCGGAGTGTTCACACGAAGTTAGTGGCTGTGTTGATGACGTTCTATCATGTGACCGGCGTGAAACAGAAGAACACAAACATTTGATGAAGAAGCCAATGAAAATATCTAACTGGACAAATGATGTGATCCGGGAACTTCTGACGTCAAGAGTCCAGACTTGTTAGACAGCTGTACGGCAAGAGAATCGGTTGTTTATGATCAAATGACAAACCGGCTACATGATCCCATCATCTCCTGCCTGTTACACACTCTGCCCAGGCGACCCCTACCTGTCTCACAAAGCCAAACAGGGTATATCCAGTAGATGAGAACGCGTCTAACACGGACCATCTGCTGTTGCATGCTAGCACATGTGTGAAAGGGCAAAAGTAAAAGGCATCATATCTGAAATCACATCACATCTCTTCTCAAAATCAATGTGCCCATCACTCTGGATAATCAACAAAACACTGCGGTTAAATACCAAAAGAAAGTATTTAAGAAAAAAATTAACTTTAATCAATCGGTGTTCTCCTGTTTTTGTTTCCTGAGACACTGATCTAAGTGAAAAATCTTGAGGCAATGAAAAGCTCACACTCATTCCTTGTTTCTCACACTCTCTTTTCATACAAGTTACTGAGGGCAACAGCCCTTTTAAATTGTTACAAGTCAAAATTATAGCTGATAATTTTGGTTAAATCTAACAGTACTGAGTCAAAGAATGTACTTCAAATGAGTACAAACTTTTCTCTTGCCTGTATTTTCTGTGGATTTTTTTCTCCAATACACGACTGAATTCCTTCCACAGTTCTTGCTGAATGTTTTCATTTAAAGGGTGAAAAAGAAAAGGGTACTACCATTTTGTGCTAATGGAGTGTATGATGATTTAAGTTCAGGGCTGGTACACAGAATCAGAGAACGATATTCATGCCAACAAAACTAATTCATCTCTTGCCTGTGACCGTACCATTTTTTTCTTTTCAGTCAGCTCAGAAGCCAACAGAACTAATGAACTAATCCTTGAATCTCTGCTTTGTTTGCAGATGAAAACAGCATGAATTCAACACAAATTCACTGCACTAAATTATCCAAATAAATGTACAACAGTGAACTCCAGCTAAACCTTGTGGGTGAAAGAGGACAGCGGAATAAATCAAAAGAGATAAATATTCCCCTGCCCTTTCCTTTTCACAGAAGCTAGCTCCTGGCGGCCTTCATGCTTGCTAAATGCTGAAAAAGATGCTAAGCACAAGTAGCCATGCAAGAAACAAATTGCAGCATCATCCCCTTTGATCCCTTATGGTCCTCATCAGTATAAAACTGGCACATAGGGGTTTATCTGAAAAAGGGTCTCGCCCTCCTCTTGAAGCTCTGTGAGGAACAATCAGGAAGACTGTTGCATAGAGCTCTAAACTTAATCCTGGCAGCCACCCGAAAAACACAGAAAGAAAGGTTGGGGGTGGATAGTGAGAGACAGACAGAAGAGTAGAAATGTAGTCGAAAACTCCCAGTGAGGGAAGCCCTTGAAATACAGCCTGGAGAAACCTGCAGTTGAAACATCAACACACCCGAACGAAGCTGAGGGCTCCAAGCACAGCCTCACCTCTAACAGTACAAGTGCTCAGCTCCTCGCAGTTGCCAGTTCAGGACCCACAGGGAAATAAGTGCTGAACAGAGTGAACTTTCTTTACTATGTTGACAGCGAAGAGGCCCAAGTGTGTCTTAAGCACTACATGTGTGTGTGCTTCTATGACAGTGACAGACAAACAGACAGAGACAAACCATGAGTGACTACAGCAGTCCAAGGGGAATGTATGTTTTCTGTGCCGCTGAGCAAATGACATCTCTCTGCTCCACAAACACTCGTTCACATTAAGATCTGCAGGGACCACGGGACGGTGTGCATTAAGCGTGAGTGTGTGTGTTTGTGTATTTACATGTACATACGAGAGATGAACAAATTTCTAATAAAAATTGAAGCAGTAGTTATTTTTGCGACCTCTCCTGGTTTCTTCAGCTTCATTCAAGCCAAACAATTAGTCAAAAGTTTGAACTAAAATGCACAAAAACTAAGAATCTAAATCAGTCAGTGAATGTGAGTGTGTGTTTATATGTTGAGGTGGACTAGCTGTGCTTACTAACACGGTGGGCTGTATTGTGAGGATGCCATCAGCGATTACAGTCACACAGCAGAGTGGTGACAGTCTTCCCTATTTCTCCACCCCCTTTGCTAACTGACACACCTCCTCTGTATATGTGTGTGTGCGCGTGTGTGTGCATCTGTGTGTGCAAGCCAGGTCTGAACTAAAGGCTCCAGGTCATTTTCCATTCCAATCAGGGGTACCAGCTGCCCTGGCCACCCTGCAAAATTTAAACACTCCTACCAGCTGAGGAAGGGGCACAGGGAGCATCCATACACACCGGTCTGTTTTTATTCCTTGTGGGGACTTTACCTTGACTTACATTTATTTCCTGTAGACTTATCCTAACCTTAACCATAACCACTACTTCCCGAACACCTAACCTTAAAACATGTTGCCACCCTAAAATTCAGTGATTTCCTTGTAGGAACCAGAGGCCGAGTCTCCACAATGTGAGTATTACAAGATCTGGTTCCCATAATGCAAGTAATACAAAAGGCACACACATGTAGGACGCACACAGACAAATGCACTTACAGATACTTAATTGCAAACCAGCATACACTGCAGCATTTGAGATTCAAGAAAAGATTTGCAGCTGCATCCACATACACCAAAATATATAGCCAAGGACACTTCCAATCTGTGTCTAAACAAGCTAGACACACACATTTATACACAGGGTCATGTGAGGCAGCCTTGGGCAATGGGAGGAGAGCAGAGTCAGCCTTGCCCTTGGCCATGGCATCGCTTCACTGCCAGCTCCATAACCCTGGAGGGATATGAGGTATATGGGGTAGGGGGGTGGGATCAATCCATTTATCCTCCCTACAATTCACCCCTAAAAATGCAAGCACACACACACACACACACACACACACACATATAGCACAGGCCTCCAAGCAGACAGGCTTATAAAAGGGTGAGATCACTCCCATATAAAGACTTTGTTGGTGTGCCAGTGTCAGTGTTGCACTCTCTGGCCCACCAAAACCTTGGCAGCTAGGCTGAGCCTGTCTGTTGGAAACAACTAGGACAAGAGAGTGAATGCCTCAATGAAAAATATAGTTTCAGGAGATGAGGCAGGCACTCGGACAAAGAAACACTGGAATATAATAAATAAAGTGAGAGAGGAATGGAAGTGCTCCTGGCCCACTAGCCTGCTTTCCTATCATGGGAAGGTACAGAGAGTCTCTCTGGCTAAAATTTAAAAAGTAGTCTGATATATGGGTTTTTAGAAATGCAGCCACAAGCACAAAAGTCCTGCCTGAGTATAGAATTTTTTTTTTCTACACTGAAGCAGGGCTGGAATGGAAAAATGGTTAGACTAACTAAGCATGATGTAGCCCCCAAAGCCAAAACTTTCCATATTAACAGCCTGGTCTTAAAGATCTAAAAAGGAATGGCGGGGGGAAAAGCCTGGGCATATCGATGGTGTCCATGGCAACTAGATAGAGATCATGGAAAAGAGACCAAGAGAAACAGCATGGCCTGGAGTCAAGAGGACCACCTCCTCACCAGCTCCCTGCTGTAGCCTTTAGACAAGCCGCCATCAAGGTGTGAGGAAACAGCAAACAGTCAGGAGAGAGGAAGTGAGAAAAAGAAGTATGATGGTACAAGCCTGCAGGTGTTTCAAATTGGGACTATTCTCATTCCTGTTGTTCTCTTCGGTCCCTGTGCAGAGACCTGGCCTAGACAGCAGGCCAGACTTCTGCTGCACGCGCACGTGTGCACAGTATACATTCTCTCTTTTTCCTCTTCTAATTTTACTGATACAGATAACTGCTTCTTCCTCTCTGACCTCTTTTAATTTGCTTTCCCTTCTGTTACTGAGGATTGTAGAAAAAAAAAAGGAGTGTTCTCTTGTTTCCTCTGTGGGACTAAACAATCCCAGACTAATTTATTTTTGAGGACAGAATATGTACACGTGTTAATGGGAAAGTCGAATCAAATTAACTATAATTAGTCAAACTGAGAAGTGAGCAGAGGCAGAGGTATGTTACATGGGAGACTTGTTCAATGCTGGCAAATGGCCCCCCTCCCCAAACACACACTTCCTCTACACATCACCCTCTCCTAAGTTCCAGCACCCGTCACGATCACTTCAACCCGCCTGAGCTCAGACTGTGTGTGGCATGCAAACACCATACTAGGTGTGTTGTGACACATTTCAACAAAAACCTACATGTGAATTTTTCAAGTGGCTGATCCTGACTCCTCTAATCACATCAAAAAGACATTTACAAACATATTATGAGGTGATGCTGAAATCTGTTTGGACAGACACTGCAGTGCAGGATTATGAACAAGCGGTGGGGGCAGAGGGAGAGATGATATAGTAGATGATCTAGAATTAATACAGTGGAAAAGCAGACAACTTCTATGGCCTCTGGGATCCATTACAGATTCTGTTTGTCTTGGGCACAGTGTACTGCAGCCTGTAATTCTATAGGTAACTATATATACCAATTCTAAGACTAATACATTTGTCATTTGTAGCTTTTCTGCAAACATCACATTCTGTCTTATCCTCCCTAATGACTTTTAGGACAATAGTACCAATAAAAATACCCTTAGCTGTCACTTAAGTATAGATCAAGCCCCCAAAACCCTTGATCCTACATGTTCCATAAAGGAACGCACCTTCCATGATGAGTATATACCCATGTTTCTGAAACTCCACACTCCAGTTTCTAACCTTGGTAGCATTAGAGGGGCTGTTTTTCAGACTTTCAAAAGCTTGCTCCAGAGCCACAGAAGAAAGGAAAAAAAAAAAAAAACTACATGTTCCATAAAGGAACGCACCTTCCATGATGAGTATATACCCATGTTTCTGAAACTCCACACTCCAGTTTCTAACCTTGGTAGCATTAGAGGGGCTGTTTTTCAGACTTTCAAAAGCTTGCTCCAGAGCCACAGAAGAAAGGGAAAAAAAAAAAAAAACTAAACTTGATGTGTAAAATCAGTAGAGTGCCCCTTTAAAAGCCCCAGCAGGTCCTTCACTTTACCAGAGGCTAGTTAAGACAAAACCAGCCCTGCTAATAAGGTGGAAAGCAGCATTCAATCTTTCAGTAAGCACCACTGCTTTTGCTGGTTACATTTAAACTGAAAGCTTGTCTTGGCTACAGCAGCAGTAACACATAGCCCACCACTGCAGTAGATCACTAGCTAAATGGCTAATTCTACATATTAACCTACTTGGCAGCCAGGTGGCCAGGCAAGTTAAAGGTGTTTTATTTCAACATTATGTAATTCCATCAGTGTGACAGGAACCATTTGGTTTAATGAATCATTTCAAGGAAGGTATATTACAAAAAGGACATATAAGAAGAAATGTGAACATGTAACATGCAATCAGAGTAGCACTTTTAATTATATCTGCCTGAGTAAAGGTACTGACCAAATAAAGCATAAAGTTTGAGTTTATTCATTTTAGTCAGTATTAGATCCATCTTCTAAAACCAGTAGTCTGTTATACTTTGTCAGCTCACTGAGTCTCTGAGTGTATTGGTGAGGGTTGCTCACCTGCACGCTCCAGTAACATTTTGGCGATGTCCATGTATCCATTGATCAGGGCGTCATGTAATGGACTGACTCCACCCACCTGGCTATTAAGTACAGGGGTGGGATGATGACGTAGCAAAGCCTCCACACATGCAGTGCTGCCATGATTACACGCTTCGTGCAGAGGTGTCCAGCCTGCATGGTCTACATGGTCAACAAACCACACACAAACGCAAACACACTGCTTAGCAGGAACTTTAAATCATCTGAAGAAAAACATACAATCAACTGGTATCTTTTGTTTTTAAAGATGAATGTAATGTTTCATAAAGAAATTGGCCATCAAGCAGTACAATGGATATGTACATCTCCCAATGTATGATACTGGACAATTTTAAGGTTTCACTGGAGTGTCAGGATTAAATATTAAAGACTTAAAGAGATTTGGGTGTTACTTTTCACATAACAACAACATTTGTTCCAGGTTTTGTACCAAAATGTTGAAATATCTCTGGCAAAGAGATTAATACTTATCCTGTAAGTGAAGCAGGCCACATGCAGAATGCCATAGTTAGCATAGCAAACTTTTAAAATTCATTGCCATAAGAAAAAAGACATTAATATGATGAAAAAGGGTGCTAAAGATGTTTAGATATATATTCAATGTGCTTTTACATTGTTTAAAAGTATTTTGCATGTTATGAATAGACTATTAACGGTCCTTCATGTACATCACACACAATTCTACAAAACAAAAACATATTAAAATTGTTTAGCCCATCTTTTCATGTTTTACAAAGTTCTTCCCAAAAATCAGTCATGACTAGAGAAGTCTTAAGAAACACAAATTTGCCTACTTGAAGAACTTTGTAATGTAGACCTGTGTTTTCTGACATGAAAGGACTCCAATTGATAATGTGTCACAATTAACACAGCCTTGTTTTGGGAGGCAACTGCAAGTTGACACGGTAATTTTACCATTTAGCTTATAGTTCTGTCTGATCACATTTTGGACATCACATCTTGGGTAATCACCTTACTGAGTTGCAAGTTAATTTAAGGTGCTTTTAAACAATGATTACAAAATTGGAATCACCTTTAACAGAGCAAAACGTTTCCATAAAAGGTCATTATATTTGATCTAAAGGGGGAAAAAAAAAGAGTCACTTGGAAACATCAGGACATTCAATTCACTTAGCAAGGTGACTGTAAATGTATAAATCTAAGCCTCCAAAGCCATCCTGCTCTTCATAGACACACCCTTTACATTTTAGCTAAAGGTTAAACTCAGTGATGACGCGCGCACACACACACCTATTCCCTCTCTCCTCTTTTTTTCCCCCCCAGTGTTAATCGCTCCTCGAAACCCTAGTGCAGTGAGTGAAGTGAGATGACGCGGAGACAGAGCTTACAGAGAAAGGGAAAGCGAAAAAATCTTACCTTTAACATTGACATCAGTGCCAGGAAGCGCCAGAATCTGAAGCACTGTTTCCACTTGGTTCCTCTTGCAAGCTCTGTGGAGGAGGGTCTCGCCTTCAACCAGGACACACACAGTGGACAAACACACCCCAAAGAGAGAAGAGGCGGAAGAAAAGAGAAATCCGAAATTAGGGTGTGCCCGATGTCCTGCCCATTGTCCCCCTCCATATGGTGAACAAACCAATAAAACACCCCATAAATGTCCCCAAACACACACAGAAAAAAACCTGACCTAAAAAGTACGACCCGCCAATAAGGATGCGATTTAAGAAGAGTGATGAGAAATAGGGGGAGATCTTTCGAGGGCTGAAAAAAAATGGGAGGAAAAAAAAATTTATGGATGGAGCGTTGGGCTAATTCGCTTCGCTATTGTCCTCTTTTATAGAGACACAGATTTTCCACTAAACTCTGAACAAGGCTGATCGAGGCAGTCGACGAGTGAATGAACGTAATGGTGAGAAAGTAGCCTCGCTTTCTGTCTGCTCATCCCGATATTGTTACTTGAGAGGAAGTTATGGTAGACAGCCCACGCACAAAGCCTCAAAGAATTCTCCACAGATTCAGGGTTCAAAAGCTCCCCTGGACATTCCCAATGTTACCATGCAATATTTAATCAGCAAACTACCAGTGAATAGGCATGGAAAAAACTCGCAAGGATTCAATTTATATTTTTTAGCAAAATCCCCCCCCCCACAATAATTCGCCTGTCTTACTTTTTCTGATACAATAGTAAATCAGGAATATATTAGTGGGCCAGAGTCCCCTCTTTTCATGTATGGCTGAACGTCAGAGGGAAGTTAAAGGCCAAGCATGAGTGGCTCTGTGCTTGCCAGTATAATACAGGTCTGCAAAGCCCATAATAAATGCTTTACTAGTTCTCCCCAGGATGCCACGCCTGTACAGAGGCTCCACTCCAGCGCGCACAGAGCACAGACAGGGGCAAAAGGGGGTGGAGGAGGAGGAAAGCAGGAGGGCAAAAAAGAAGCAGTGGAAGAGAGAGTGAAAGGTTGTTATGCATTTCAAAGTATGTTGAAAAAAAAATTCCTTTCTTCCAGGAGATGTCTTTGAGGATGCAGAAGATGCATTAAATGCCATTTGCTTGTAGTAAAGAGGTTGAGGAGTGGGGGAAAAAAAGTGGAAATGGAAGGACTGTTTATCAAAAGGAAGATTATTTATGTTCTCCCTAGAAATTCAATGCAAAACCTAAAAGAAGCAAGTTGGAAATTTTGAAAAGCACACATTTTTTCCAATGCCGATCAAGTCTAGTTCAGAATAAATATCATTTAGGATAATATCTGTCAATACATTTCAGTTATAAATAATGCCGCAAAAACATCTATAAACCAAACATCTAAGAAAACCTGGGGTAAGATTTAATGGATTCTTGTAGTAGATGGTTAATGGTTGGCATAATCCTGTGCAGGGGAACCGCTGTCCACCAAACTATAAAACAGTATTTTTACGTTGCATCATATAGTCGGACCCTGCAGATGTATATAATTGGGACATTTCAGTGGTTGCTGACTTTTAAAATGTAATGTAATATTACTGTTCAGTGGTCACAATGAAAACAATGGAAAGCTAGATGTAAAAAGCGACTAATATCCATCATTGATGTGAGACTGACTAATAATTTTACCCGAGTTTGTCGGAACTACAGAAACACTCAGTTCACTCTGATTATTCAGTGATGCCTCTTTACATCATGAACAATCTTCTAACAGCAGACACTGTGTGTTGTCTGTTTGTCCACCAGCTGCAATGAGGTCACAAACCCGACAGCAGCCGCTTTCATTTTGTCCTTTTTGTCAATTTAATTCATGGAGTTAAGGTTAGTTAGGAACAGCTGGTATGACCCCGCTGCTTGTCATTTTAACAAGAAACAGCAACAATCAGCAGCAAGTGCAGCCCTAAAAATTATAAACAAACAAACAAACAAAAAAAAAATCCAAACACCTGTCTTGTCATGAATGACAGTTTCCAAAGTGTGTCCCATTACCAAACCCTTGCAAATGCTAAACCACAAGGCAAATATCATTCAGCCCACAGATGCTCACAAGTCATTTTTTGCCAGTTCCAGTCAAATCTCAAGTCCCTGGTTGTAATGAGTGTCCTATCATCTGCTACATGCCGTCCACACTGCATAGAACACTGCATTTCTATAATCAAGGAAGTCAATCACTCCATTATCTATTAGCAGTATCAACACTGATTAGTTGCTAGTGTTTGGTATGTGGTTTCTAAAAATGGATATCTGATGACTACTCAGGGCAACCGGAAAATATTGCTAACATTATAGGCATGCAATAGCAACTAACCTATTTTTCGATAAAAGGCAAGTGTACAACCTACTGTGTTATTACACTGGGTCTCCAACTAATTCAGCTTATACTTTACAGAGATGTTAATTTATAGTAGCCTCTCAAAATCAGCATAATAGTAAGCCTGTAACATTACATGGTAAACCTGTAACCAGTGTTAACAATCAACGTGGTCTCTCAGTTTAACGTTATCCAGCAGATGGTCGCAGAGGAACATGGGTGATTAATTATCCAGTTATTTCCATAGTCATGGCAAAGCCACCACTTTATGTGAACAAGCGTGGTAAGCAAAACGACTCATCTTTTCAAAAACATGCAGTGAACGCCAATCGAATAAGTTAAAGTCCTTAGCTACAAAGCTAGTAACAAGATGATGTCAGATAGCTGAGCTAACATGTTTGCTCACGGTCGGTACCAACTTTAACTTGTCTTTCACATTACCAAGTGACTGGCTTAACCTACTTTATCTGCTGCATTTTGAGATGCCTGATAAAATGGAAAAGCAGCTGCAGGTGTGCTCGCCATAGTCATGGTTTTGTTGCTGCAACTTAGTCATCTGTGGCAGCGTGCACCATGCATGTGTAAAGTTATACATGATAATAGGAGAGGGAATGACATTCAGCTCTAGGGGCACTTATTTCCTTAGCGTCAACGTGCAAAAAAAGAAGTAAAAAAAAAAGATTGTTCGCAAGTCCAAGTCGAGTTTCAAGTCTTTTGAGTACGAGTCTCAAAAGAGACTGTGTGCAGCTAAGTGTGACCCGAGTTCAAGTCGCAAGCTCAAGTCTTCATCTCTGATTCAGCTACAAACTACAGCAAAATTACCGTTAGGGACAGTGTCCAGTGCACTACTCCATTATTCTGTAATGACATTTTTTCAATCTGAATGTCATTCTAAAAATGTGTTGCATGGTAAAAATCATATTAACTTGAATTTAACAGTGCACAGTTGTTTGCAAATGCATCATGAGAAAACAGACACTCTGGTGGTTGTTCTGTATTAGCCCCATTAACAATAACAAGGCCAATGAAACAAACCATTTCCAATCTAAAACAGACAAACAAAAACCCAAACCTATCCTAACAGAGGGTGGAGTCCAGTCCAAACTACAGTACCTAATGAGTAAGCTGGACTGTGTGGTATGCCAGTGTTCTACATGGTTTGCTCTGCTATTACTGGACTCTAAAAAGCTGTGATTAAACACCCATTCTACTACACCCCATGTGTACACATCCTCGCAAATGCCAGGACCAATCCACGCACTGTTAAATCACTTTAATGGTTCCAATTTGGACACAACGCCTCTATTATAGGGGTAATTGCATGCTCAGCATTTACAAGCATGGAAAGGATAAATCCGCCTGTCCTTTTCTATAAATTCCCCATTTCACACTTTAATAGAAAAGTTAAATGTATGTGTTGCTCTTTATATCCCTCAGTCTGCTTGCTACACTCCTGTAAAGTGCCGCTTGGCTCACCAATCCCTGGACCCAAAAACTACTGGAAGTCTGTAACAATTCTATTTGTCAGGAATGTGTTAGAAAGGTATTCTGTGCCAGTTAGTGGATATATATATAAACTTATATGAAGACTACTGCTGCCATGGCAGCACATTAACTCCTCCAAATCAGGATTTCTGCAGCTTTCACTGTGCTTGAAAAGAATTACCTGGCCTTAATGTAAGTGGCCTTAATTTAAAAATTCCATTGGTGAAGATTTTAATGTTGGATACCTTAAAAAAAACAAACCTTCAAAACAAGCAATATCAACAAAGGCCACTGATGCTCTCCTCTCAGCCAAAAGATATAACATATACTGTATGTCTTATTGATGGCACATAGAGGTGACAAAAGAAATGTTGTGATTAATCATTAATTAATCATTGAATTTCCGGGTTGCAAGCGAGAGCAGATGTCTTTACTGCTCCTCTTGTCTGTTCTACGATTTTTCACATCTTCTACATTTTCAATTCTTTGAACAAATTCTACAACTATTAAAATGCCTCCAAGAGGGAAAAGAGCTAATAAATCAGATGCGAATGAGGATGTTGAGGTAGAAGAGGATTATATTTCAGCGGCGCAAGTAACAGAGATGTTGAGT
>NW_018127903.1:1118451-1150371 GCF_001952655.1 Monopterus albus
GCAAGAACAGGCTCAATGATTAACTACATGGACTATTGTGGGTGTGGTGTATATTTTGTAACCATTCTTTAGTATATCACTTGTGTGATGTAAGAATGTTAACACTGTTATATTCTTTTTTAGTATAATATGTGTGTGTGTAGAAGTGAATCATTTATTGCTTGCAAACCAATGATGGTAAGATGATGTCATGGGGTAGGACTGGATAAGTCTGACTTCTTCCTACTCCATTCAAGCATGTACTAGGTATAAGCAAATTGATATTGGATTAGCATTTGTTGGATATGTGTAAAATTATGTGTGTTGACATATCAACTGTCTTTACATGCTTGAAAGAAAGAATAAATCAAATTAATCAGAATTCATATCCAAAACAAAGAAATCTTTTCACTGGGTAACAAAATTGATCATGAAATAGATGAGGCAATTATCTTAATAGGCCTGAGAAAGCGTTTTCATTAGCTGGTCTCCACCACACAGACCAGGTACTTTATGTCCTCTCCCCCGTTTATCTCTGCTGTTTTTTAGTGCATGGGGCTGCATTGGCTGGGGAGGTTAGGGGTTGCAGAGGGAGTGTTGTAGGTGTGTACGATAGAAACATGTTGTGACGAGTTGGCGTAATTGGCTTCATTCACGTGTCCAGCCTGAGAGTTTCCTCTGGGTTTTGGTTAGCCATGCTGCTAACATAGCCTACTCTACCTTAGTACCGATTCTACCACCAGCGTGTCAGTACTGTGCATCAAAAGCACTGTTAAACATCCACTACTAACAAAAATGCATGGCGTGTCGTTATGGTGCGTTAACTGTGGCCCAAATTCGACAGTGAATAAGAGTGAATGCTCATGCTAACGAGGTAAACAAAAGAGTCTTCTTCCCATGGGCATCCACATCCTGATCGTCCCCTGTACATGATTGGTCAATGCAGCGCCCTTGCCAGATGCTGTCACTGTCCAATGCAGTGAAAGCAGAACCTAATCCAACTTTATCGCTGCACAGGGTTGTGTCATTTTGCCGGAGCCCCCTGCGGTAATTGCAATCCCCCATAGAAATGAAGGGAAAGCAGCATAAGGGAGGTGGGTTTAATATAGTGACTGATCATGTAAAGCTAGTCTTTGAATACACAGGCTAGGATGCATAACTAATTAAACATACAGTGGCTCTTGTTTGACAACCTACATATAGTATTTTCAGGCTGATTTATATTGAAGCCTTTGCTGAGCTTCTAGAAGCAAATACGGGACTGAAAAAGAGAAGTTCATCCCAAATCCCTCAACCCCTCTCAGCTACTATGACAAAGATACTGAAGTTCCAGGAGGCAAGACAGATGCTCCAAAGCAAAAAAGTGCAGCATATAAGAAAGTGAGCTTACATATGTGGGTGAAAAAGCCTGTAAGAGAAAGAGAGGAAGGGAGAGAGACAGAGAATGGGATGAGAGGGCGAGAGGGGAGGATGCTGTGCTGATGGTTCATCAAAAATTAATGCCGACCACATCGGTATAAAGATCACGTAGTGGAAAAACAACACATGCCAACAGCCTTGAGTCTCCTGCGTCAGCCCTCCCTCCCCCGCTCCCTTTCCTTTTACCCTCCATCCCCTCCTTTGCACCAATACAGGGCCTTTCTGATCAGGTGGAGGGGGGAGATATGAGCTTTGACACCTTTAAGAGTTCATACAGAGTACCATGCCTCTAATTGCAGGAAGTTCCACCAGTGTAGCCGCTGTGTATCTGTAGTGCTGCCCTAATAGCCGCATTTAATATCCCTAAAATGGAGATCTGAGGTGCACTGTGCGTACTAATATGTGTTATTGTTTTGTGTGAGAAACCCATTATTTCTCCATGCTATTTATTTATTTATTACGTTTTTAAAAAGGCAACTAAGACATGAGAAAAAAAGGAAAACAAAAAGAGTAGAGTGTTGAATAGCAATGTGAAAAAAAAAGTGGAGGAGATGGTGTGATGCAAAGGTGGTGACATGGCACAAACTCTGCCCCAAACATACACGACGGGCCTACTTATACAGCCAAGCCGTCCTTACAGTTGACTAGATGGAAGCGTGAGCAGATGCAAATCAGTCACTTTCTCCATACATTATGTGCTGTTCCTTAAAGTGAAAGTGATGACAGAGCTATCATGTCTCTTTTTACTGATGACCTAGTGCAGTGCATCAGTCCATTAAAAGTCCGCTCCTTGCAAATGTGAAGCAATTATATGTGTGTGTGTGTGTGTGTGAGAGAACAGTAGGTGTGTGCCATACCTGCTACGTTGACTCTGTTTAAACCTCTGGGGATGTTCTCTTTCTCCTGAGTTCTGTATGGAGACAAAGAATATGTTCCAAGGGACTATGAGAAATGATACACCTATATACGTAAACCTAATTCAAGAAGAGATTCGACATAATTCACATAAACAAGCACAATATTTTAATGACTGCCCATTTCAACAGGAGACCCAGTGGCACAGAAAGTGAAATGGACATCCTAGTACCTTGAAAAGTGCCATTAGCAAATGAATCCCTTGTGGCACTATCATCATACTATCTGTCAAACGCCTGCTGTGCTGGCCACACACACACACACACACACACACACACACACTTCACACACCCAGTCCTCAGTTCTCTTCTCCAAAGCATTTTTCTTACCACTTAATGCCTCAAATGCAGCAACAGAGAATTCAACGTGAGCAAGCACATTAGAAGGAATAACTAGCAAAAGAAAGTGAAGCCTCTTCAAAGTAGTGGCGTGCTAATAGCTGTGGGCTGTCACTAGTCCTGTGAGTGGGTATGGGAGATCTGCCTGCAAGAAGCCTGACAGGTGTCTTGTGTATACGTCTGTGCACGTGTGCATGCATCGCACTGAAGCAGAGTGCCATCCGTATTACAGGGAAGAGGCTTGTTCCCTGGTAATTGGCTTGTTCAGAAGCCAGGAAGGAGCTCCCAGCAGTGAGGAGGAAACGCACATCCTGTCACGCTGCTTGTTATTAGTGGGGACAAGGCTGAGAAGAGATGAGACGAGCTGTGTGTATGTGTGGGAGAGGGAGTCCATAACGGTGTCAAGGATGAGGGCGTACCAACTTCTCATCTCAAACCACTACACACAAGTGTCCCCCGTCCATAGGCTGGTAGCACTGTAGGTTGACAGTACTTAGCTTGTATACACCCTAGTCTCTCCTTTCCTCGTGGTCTCCTTAAGGAGGACTGTGTGCTGTCAGCAGCCCAGATAACAATTCTGGGCCTGGGGCAGCATGTGCCCTTCGAGGCAGACTCTCAAGACACTTGTGCACAATAACTGAAGTAATGGGGAAGTGCACATCTAATGCCACAGGAAGAAAAAGCTATGCATTATATGTTCTGCTTGCTTTAATCAGAGGTGCAAACTGGTGAGGGTCCAAATAGGTAAATGTTTTTCCAGCCCAGAACCAAAGAAAATAGGCTCTTTAGAAATAACATAAGATATTAGCATAGCTTAAGACAAAGCAAGTTATAGAAAGAACAAGTTATTACAGTAAGGCTCTATGCCTTTCCTTTACATTTATGTTTTTGGCACACTGGTGTCCCTAAATGAAAATTAGAGGCAGAGTTATTTAACCAAACTGAACTGAGTGTTGAAATTAATATTTAATCTGAGTGCTATCAGCCCTCTTATTGAACTCATTTATGTTTACTGTTCAACTTATGAAAGTTACTAAAAAAAATCTAATACATCTATAAGTTGAGAAGAGTAGAGACAGCTTAATGTTATGGGCTCCTCTTGACCTTTATGGCCTGCTCAGCTCTCTTCACAAATTCACTACCCAACATCTTGCCAGGATTGTGTCCTGTGCTCTATGGACGGTTTGAAAAAGCAGACACTGTAAGACAGAACTGAACCCATTTAATACCAATATCTCTTTACTGATACCACAGGCTTGCCTGTGGTATTAAAACACAGACTTCTGCTTATTTGTTCTTCAGTTTGTCTATCTTATTATGAACTATGAATTACTGACAATTTGTTTAACAGATATATATTTACTGACTCAACAGCATAGCTAATTGTACAGAAGATGCTCACCGAGTGTCATACTCATAAACTGATTACATGAATCGGTGACTGAAAATAGGTATAATACCCTGAATTCAACCAGGTTTCACTTCTCAGTTTATCACAGGCTTTATCATTTCAATTTTATTCTTTCTTTTAGGGTCACATAAGTTTACAAGCCCACTGGAATTTCTTTATCTCGTGCATTCCTTGTTTGAGTCACTTTTTCTCATGTCTACATCAAAATAAACTAAACCCCTAGAAGAAGAAGAAGAAGAAGACGAGAGCAGTAGTGAAGGAAAGAGGGGATCTGGTCAGTGCATGAACCAATAGCCTGCACATGAACCTGCTCCCTAGTGACAACTGCACTTCTCCAGGCCAACTACCTGCTGGTGGAACAGCAGATGTCTGATATGGGGTATGAAATGTGTGTGTGTGTGTGAGACTGCATTCAGAGTGGGATTTAGTATGCAAGAAGGAAGATCAAGAGAGGTGGAGATGAGGTGTAAAGGCTAAGGGCTGGTGGTCATAAGGGAAGACACAGTGGCCTGATGGGATCTCCTATTCTGTCTATCTGTTGGCTTCCAGTCCAAACCAGACTCAGCACCGCATGCGTGTGTGTGAGTGTGAGAGAGAGAGAGAGAGAGAGAGAGGGGTCTAACCTCCCTTTGCACCCCTCCTGTCAGCCGGCACACACTGACAGGATCAGACCTGGGCACGACCCATCACATGCCAGCTCCTCGCGCACTGTCTGACCTCCATTTGCCTCTCTCCAGCTTTCACTCCATCTCTCCATTCATGCATCTCTGCTTCTCGCTCCCACACACACTCATCCACTCTCCAGGTGTTCCTTTGTTCCTTCTCACTCACATTTCTCACTGGATATGAACATTTTCACCCCTTTTGCCACATGCTGCCTAGCCTTAAATCTATGAGTGGAAACCTGACAACTGAGGCAGAATAGTGCTGGTTGCATGGTTCTGTTATTGTAGACACACATAAGCCAACACAGACAGCAGAAAAACAACTGAAAGACTGCTACAACTAATTTGACAGGATGGCAGAAAATGGGAAATTTTGTTATAAAGCTTCAGTGAAATCTGAATAGCATCATATATGCTGTTAAACACTGAATTTTTATTAACTGTCAAAACTCTCAAAAGGTACTTTGGGTACACTGCACCTTAAAGACACAATGTTTTGAAGAAGTATCAAAAACCACTGTCTGGATGTGATACAGTCTCAAAAACAAGTTTGGGCAAATGGACATGTACACAACAGACTCATTCTCTGCCTGTGTAAATCTGTTTTTTCAGCTGAGTGAAAATGAGAGAACAGCAGACTAACAATGAACTGCACATACTGCTGTTTGAAATTCACAGACCGATATTTAAATACAAGTAAATTTACAAATTATGCTCATTTTCAGCTTCATATTGTCAGTCAAAGGTTCTACTAGAAAATGTTTACACCCTTGTACTTTAATAAAGTTCATTAGTTTTCTCAGAAACCCCCCCTAAAAACAAAAACAAAGCTGAACAGTGTGTTCAAGCAGGAGTTTTTACAAATGCAGGAAAGGCAGGAACTGCTCTTTTCCCATGTTTTGTGTGTCTCTACACAAACCGGAGACCGATGTGAATGTCAGAAAATGCTCTAAAAGTAAATTTTGGATATGAGTCCTTTAAGGTAAGGTACAGTTTCAGTCTAGTATCAGGCAATGTAATGAGAAAGCACAAGTGGGGTCAAAGGAGACTAATAATGGTATGGACAGACAGCTGTGTGTAACCGACCTGCTGCTGGTCCCCTGGGTGGTGCAACTGTGGGAGGTGGGAACAGTTCTGGAGCAAGCCCCTCCATTACTCTGAGCTAAATGTCCCAGAGCAGGCAGATAGGACATCACCTGTCAGAAGTCACACAGACATACAAGCTTTGACAGTTTACACTTTACACTCTACTGGGATGTTTGTGTCTTTAGCAGATTAAAAGTGAGTAATCAGCAAAAGCAAAAAAAAAACAAAAAAAAAACCCAATCATCTATACCACTATTCAAACTGACAGGTAGTACAGTGGAAAAAAGAACTGAAACTAATACATCTTTCAGAATCATTTTAAATCATTAATGTAGTCAGTCAATTGCTTAATTAGCTGGTGATTTGTTTTCCATTTGTTTATGTCAACTGAACTATTACACTTAAATCTTATACATCACTCAGTGTCTAAATGGCTTTCTAAAATAAACAGCACAACTGTTGTGAATCACGCAAGTAAATGTATGCCTCAAGTGTGTTAATGCTAAAATGCCTGTGAAATACCAGACTGAAGAAAAATGAAACTTCCTGTGGGTAAATAATGAGATATCAAATGAAGAGCAGGAAACGCCCATGAACACACCATTTTCTTGAGAGAGAGAGGTTCATCTCCCACAGTGAATCCATTTTGGCAACAGAGATTCCTGAATATGGCATCAGCCATCACCAATTTAAGCCTGGCACAGGAAATTCTGACAACCAGCTCCACCAGAACCACTGGAGACACATCTATGGGACAAAGCATAAGGAAAAGAATATATAATATGCAATACTGTCTGGCTTATTTCTTATTTCTGTGTTTCTCTTCCTGTGATTACACACACACACACACAAAACAAAATTTAACTAGAAATACTACTTCATGGTTGTGTGCCTATGCCAACCAGTCAAATTCCCTGGTATGGGACAGAAGTGATGTCAGTAACCTTGACCGTTGACCACCAAAATCTAATCAGTTCATCCTTGAGTCAGAGCGAACATTTGTGAGAAATTCTCTAAACGTGTTCCTGACATATCGTGTTAACAGGAATATTATGGATGTACGGACAGACAACCCAAAAACAGAATGCCTCCAGCTACAGCTATCACCGGTGTGAAGGCATGAAAAGACAGCTATGAATTTAAGGACGGCATTTACAGACATCTAAATTTAACATTTACAGACATTTAAATTTAACATTTGCATGAGGTACCACAGCAGAACTTGCAGGGAAACTGAAAACAGATATTCATATTTTTGTTCCATACCCTGGCTGATAACGGCAAAGTGCTCTGCTAGGTCTTTCAAGCCCTTTTCAACCAGGCTCTGGTTCAATTTGAAGTGCTGCTGACACCAGAACTCCACCAACACAGACAGGAGGTCCAGCAGGGTGACCACCAAATCCGGGCTCAGCTTCTCATCCTTCTTAGCGTAGTCCTTTATTTGAGATAAAGGATATGAAGTTAACAAGGTCCAGGAGTATTTTTCTCGTCACATCTGACCCGATAGGCAATTTTGTTGGGTGACATAACACACCACCCGGTGACAATAATAATACACATGTTCCACAGTATTTACCCTAATGGCAGCCTCTACCAAGAGCTGGGTTAGTTGTTTCACAGCATGGGACAACAGGGTGGAATGCTCCCATACAGTCCAGAAAGTTCCCTTCAGCAAAGATCCTGACCCTGATGTCTTAGAGACTCCTGTTTCCTGAAGCGCTACAAAATCCCTAAGCCAGAGAAAGGCAGGAATGAAGGAAGGACAGGCCATCTAATTTAGCTAGTAAAATTATTTATTTAAAAAATTTATTTTATAGTCAATATTATAATCAGTTCAGTAAGTATTAACAAATTATTATTCAATATTATTTAACTGCTTAAATTCATTTGTGAGAAATTCCCTCCACAACCATGTTCATGAAAAGAAAGGAAAAAAAAAAAAGATTATACATAAAAAGTCCAACTATGTACATATACATATATCCAAGTTGTTACCCAGCACTGATAGAGTAGAGCTCGCCCTGGAAGAGCTTGAGGACAAATGCCAGGATGTCACAATGGAAATGTAACAACGTTGGCAGGGCAGGTCCAGGGAGCGGGTGACAAGTGACTTCACTGGACAGGCAGTACCTGAAGGACATAAAGAGAAAGAGAATATATATAAAGAAACTGCTTAGCTGCTTTTAGTGTTCATTAGTTATGTGGTTACTTGTAACATCAAACCAGTTAAAACTGTAAAATGACTTGAGGAAATAATTTCACAAGAAATCTCCTGTGACATCAGGTTTACCTGATAGCTGTCTCCAGAAAAGGCCACAGGCCCGTCTTACACCGAGGGCACTGCAACAACTGGGCATAATATTTTTTCACTTTGCTGGGAGCAAGCCAGGGTGGGTTGGTAAAAAGCAGAGTATGCATGAAATGCTTGAGGTTTCTCAGGAAGACTGATGTGGCATTACCCTGTGACATAACGAAAACAGGACAACTGAAGCTTTGTAAACTGAATATCTTTAGGTTTTAGACAATCATTTGAACCAAAACGGAATTTATAATTTTAATAATAATAATAATTAGTTCTGACCCCAAATTATAGCTTACTTTATCCAGTGACACATATTAAATAAGCCAAACAGGCAGCTATCCAAATTCCAAAATGTTATAGAACATGTTACATTTCATGCAGCTCCTAGAGTTTGCAGCTAGGATTTTCTTCAGTCTGGTAATTCTGGTCCTACCTGCTGTGCATATTCTAAGACAGAGATCAGATATTGCACTGGTGGTAGTAGGCCTGGGAACACATCACTTCTGATTGAGTCCAAGGCTTCACTGAAGAGACCGCACTCTATCATAGTATGAGCATTGCTAAAGTCTGTTTCTGTTGCCTGGAGGAATAAAAGAACAATGATGAAATGTAAGGGGTATATGAAAAAGGAGAAAACATAGCACTCAAAAAGACAGATGACAGAAAAAGGAGCAAAAAGAGGGCAGAAGGGTAATGGAAATAGGAAGCGAATGGGCATCAAAGGTTCCTGGGGGTCATTTCTGACTGTCACTTATTGGCAAATAGCATATGGACTCAGAAAGTGCAGAATGGAAATACATGAGCACTTATAATAGCAATCTGATAAAGATCCACTTGGGTAATGTATGGAGAGGACAGTGGAGGGTATTGTTAATAGGCCTGCCAATCAAAACTCTCAGATCAGCCAACAGTGGTGGTTACATCAGTGACCCGAGTATGATGCTCCCTTGTTCTAGATGTCACTTTCCACTGAAATTTATGACATAAAGGAAATTGAATGACCTGATCTTCTTGATAACACATAGTTATTTTAGAACTGTGATCGGGGTGGGGTATGTATGCATGTCTACCTGTAAGTGTGGATGGTGAGGGGCATGGTAACCCAGAAATTCAAGGAAGCAAGGTCTCGACCGGCCCTGTAGCAAAAAACCCCAATAACAATGTCAAATATATACAAAGCAGACAAAACCAGTCGTATGTAGCTCAACTAAGACGTCAGCACTTCTCTGCGACATGCTTTCACACACAGACAAAAAAGAAACTAAACAAACAAGTGCACACCTCCTGTTTGATGACATAGTCCCTGAGCTCTGTCTCCAGCTTAGAGAAGTCAACATCAACAAAACCAGTCTTCTCTGTCTCTGCGGGATGATTATCTATTATGTTGAACTTCATATCAACACAATTGCTCTGCCAAAGAAAAAGCCAGGCACATTTAGACTTTTAAACCGCATTTTCAAGTCAATAGTCCTACATTTGAAGCAGTCTGAATATACAGTGTTAAAGTAACAGGTTTGAGCAACCACTCAGAAGCTAAATAAAAAGCCTATAAGCCTTGGGTACTGGCTGCACACATAACCCATACAGTATTACAGTTAATATGATAAAGCCTGATAATCAGTTAAAACCACATCTCTTACATAAATTAGTCTGACTAACCCCAAAGAGGTGCTGGACAATGTGGCTCACAGGGTAGCAAGGAGCACCGTGTGATTTCAAGTTCTCTGTAATGGGTTTAGCCATGACATGAGTGACAGAGACATGAGCGGGAGGAGGGAAGCGGTATACTTTGGCCCTGCCTGCTTTTAGCAGCCTGTGAGAGATATTCAAGAATAATATATTTATCATCATACAATGTGACTTTTATTCATACATGGACTGATTGTTGTGATTTGTGGTAAAGTATTTTTATGTGACACCTCACCGTTTAAACATGGCTCTGCGAGTGGGCTCCTGGACCATGAGTAGGACCCTCCAGCCCTGGAAGGCCCCTGTTAGTCTCCCAGTGGCCACCTTCTCCCTCCACTGCCTGACAGGATAGAAGGCAGATGTGGAACCTGTGGAAATGGCTACCTCATAGGGTTCCTCTGGGAGCCAGGAACCATTCTTAACGCTGTCCAACACATAGTCTGGCATCACAACCCACTTTCCTGGTGGGGTGGTGCAGCAGCAGCAACAGAGCACGATCACACAAGAATCAAATTAAAGAGAGAACAATAGTGTTGCATCAGTCTTGGGACTTCAAAAAAGGAGAACTGCATTTAAGTGTTGGAAGTAAATAGTAGTAGTTGAGCAGTCTTGATATAATCAAGGTGATCAGAAATGATTTTGTAACATTCATCATTATTATTGTAATAATCAACCTAACTGACCTGCAGCACAGGCTGCCAAAAACTTCTCGCTGGACAAAACCTGTGGTATTATGACATGGGTGCAGGTGTGCTGATAGACCTGGAAGATAAGAGCTGGGTTTTCATATGATATAAATAACAGATACTTTTGTGGTGGGCACTGAGCAATGATGTCACAGTTAATAACAAATAAACAAACCCATGTTCAGCGCCATTAATTTTGTTTCGCTGTTATGTGAACACTCCGACATCTGTAGAACCATATTAGAAAAAGATGTTGCTAGTTAAATCCCACAGAACTACCATAAACCCTGAAACCAGAGTAACAGATCAGTTGTATAATCTACAGTATGAAGTACATAGTCACACTATAGACTCATGTACCTGACAGGAGCTTTATTTAAACACCTTGGCAGGCTGTTAACAGGATGACTGTTTCTGTCATTCATCAAGTGAACATACCAATTAATATGCCAAGATTTGCTTAGTTTTCTTTATTTGGGTTTCTTTGTGTTGGTGGTGAGACTAATATTCATCTCTGTGGATAGATAGTTAACTTGTGAAGGGCATTTCATTTTAATTGTACTTCCTATAGGCTGAATAATTTTTAAATGCATCAGGAAAAATATGTAATCATAGTTTATGTAGTCATGTAAATATGTAATCATAGTTAGTCATATTTATTTAAACATTTTACAGCTTTGGTTGAATTCTTTCCCCTAAATGGCTACTCACTGAGCCACCTATGTATTTCCCCCCTAGCTGCTGGATTCCTTGAACTAGAACTCTCTTCTTTTCACGGATCTTGATCCCAGAGATCTGGAAAACACGTGTGTAGCTCTCCATCCTGAAGAGGAAACTGAAGAAGAGACAAAATGGTGTTTAAGTATACAAGATGTAAATTATAGGTTATGGAAATGTATTTGTTTCATTGGCATAAAGTAGCCTGCAATTCCTGTTTGACTGCCTTTGATTACGTTCACTTGCTCTACTGGAAAAACTGGGAGAGGAGCATTTGTGCGGTCGAAAACAAACTGTCAGGTGGGTCCTTTAATCAGTTAATTGCAGTTTGAGACCAGTTACCTGTATGCAAATAAAACAGTATGGCCCTACCGAAGTTTTCTGCTATATGAATAGCTTTGACTGAATTAACAACAATGTGCATTGGTTCTTAAACGTTCATTAGCATTTAACTAATTCCCAGATGGTTTAAAACACAGTTAACCTATCAGGTGCCTTTGTCACACAGATGATAACTCCCGCGCAGCGCGAACACACACTGACACCCACATCCAACGTGATTAACGTTTTGAAACAGTGTTGGGCTGCTGCTTCCAAAAAATAGGTTCAATTTCGCGGACAAACAAACATGGCAACTTTATCCTATTATTATTAATAAACAGCCATTAAGTGTTAACACTTACGTAGCTTCACTGCCATATGGTAACAGCTCTAATACACGGATAACTACCACCCCTTCCTCCTCCTCGTTTGCCTCTCCCCTTCTTCTTCTTCATCATGTATCATGAGCAAATAACACAAGGATGCTTTACCGCCACCAACTGGAATGGAGCTAATTTGGAGTGGAGAGATGTTTCAAATAGTAAAATATTTTAAACATATTCGCTATGTTTAAACAACAAAGCCTTCAATGTAAAACATTTTGCTGTATATCAAATTGATGTATCATAAGGAGTATGATGTGCTGGTTCGGACATTCGCTTATTATCCTGTCATTGTAATGAGTAATTCCCCCCCGTTTGGTTTGCCAGTTGGACTTTTCCATCGAGCGGAAGTTTTCATAGAGCTACTTCCAGGTTGTTGTCACGGACGCTTTCTGTCCCCGGAAATACCACAAATTGCTGGATATCATACAGCACTGATTGATTAACAGGCATATTTGATCGATCGATGGCAATGATTCAGTGCTGTTTATGAAACCTCACGGCCGTTTACAAGACTTCTCAGTGCAATGTTCGGTAAACGTCCAGTGACAGTGATAGATAACGTGAAGCTTTCCATCACAGTAATTGAATCATATTGCGTGGTGGTATGTTTGATGTGGAACTAGCGTTGTTTTTTTTCATAACTGCAAAATAGACGTTATAGAGAAATGTCCGCATGTGACCGCATATGATACTGGTGATGTTTCCCCCTACGTGTAATCGCTTAACACGTAGCCAGTCGAAAGACGGATACGAAGGAGCATGTCAAAGGTAAGATACACAAATATTGCATGTGTTTTCATTCAGAATAACGGTGTTTCAGTGCAGAACTTTATGATGCATAGGTGCCACGTGAACAATTCTAAAACATACAAACAGCCTGTCGAAATCAGTCAATGCAGTGGCATTTTTCAGCTATGCAAAGACTTGCTGCTCTGCTCTGTGATCCAAAATATTTGTAGCCTATGTATGTGGTCACATGGTCAAAGACCAGGACAAGCACATTTAAAGTCAACACCTCTGCATCTGAAGTCCAAGTCTCTGTGTACCACTGATCCGTGCGTGTATGCGTGCGTGCGTTTTTAACCTAATTTCCCTGCAGCGATTAATAAAGTCATCTATCTGAGTAACTGGTTAACTCCTGAATATACTGCAAAAGACTATGAGAATAAAATATTATCACATGACTAGTGATAAAGGATCAAGAAATCACATCATTTTAATTTGGAGTCCCGTGAATCATGATTGCATTTTTAACTTAGTTTTGTTATTTTTTTACTTAACTTACTTGCTTACTTTAACTTTTCTGACAGCCTATGGATGAAATAATTAATCAGTTAATCAAACATTTAATCTGGATGGTCTGGATCTCACACAGTTAGATCACAAGGTTAAACAAAACCATGAAAAACAAGTAAAAGTGACGTTCTCTATGATGTGTTGCTTACACCGATAAACATCTATGGCTAATATCAGACAATACTAGAAAAGACAGTGATATGATTTAAATAGAATGTTACTGCACCAAATGAGAATCAACAGCATTTTTAGACCCTAGTGCTGAAATAATTTGTTGATAATGTGTTAGCTTGTTGACAAACATAATCAACAGTAAATCTGATAAGCATTAATAACCATTCCTCAACTAATGAATGAAAAAAGCAAATATTTGCATTTATCAAATCTGATGATTTCCTTCCTCTTTTTTTATAGCAACCATTGTAAATTGATTACCTTTTGTTTTTTGACCTCAGGTTGAACAAAACAAGATGTCAGAAGAGTGTGTAAATTGGGATGGCTAAATTAATAATTAGTCACAGCCATATTGGGCACTATGCATCTTTGCAGTTTGTGATATTATGATATATTAATTTTGTACTTAACATATTTGAATGCAGTTATCAAATTGCAACCATGCAATCTATAGCTTTATTTTTGTGGCCGTTATATGTGCCAGTTTCCTACAGTAAATGAATGTTTAGGAGTACTACTAAAACATTTACTGAAATCATGAGAGTTGGGATTCAGTAAGCTGCACAATGTGATCTTCTGTGACAATGTTGCCTTGTTTTTCATTGGTTGTAATTGACTCGTTTCACTGCGTACTTTAATAGTGTTGAATGATGATGATTATTCCACAAATCGGCAACAGCAAGTAATATCAGGGTTAAGTCATGTATTATTCATTCACTCATTCTCATTGTTATGATGATGCTAAATTTGTGCACTGCAATTTTCAAAAAGTCCTACACATTTTTTAAGAAGCTATTATGTCTACATATTTCCCTGTGGTAAAGAAAGTCACCACCTATACATTAAATTATAGTTTCTACAAGCAACTGCTGATACTCAAAAATACACCATAATGTTCTGACCACTGCACTTTAAAATGTATTGATATAAAAATGTCACTATATCAAATCTGATGAGACTAAAGCCCATCACCAAGCCAACAGGGCTTATTGTAAAGAATAAAATCAGTCAAAAAACCAGCAGAGTGTAAAAGGGCCAAATGGTTGCAAAGTTCTGTAACAGTGAAGCCATGCTCCCCCCTGGGCATGCAAGAGACACTGGAGTTCTCAGCAGTACTGTGATCTTAGAATATGCACCTTTTTTATATGTTATGTTTCCTTTACAGTAGACTGTTAGGTACCCCCTTTAAAATAATGTTGACTTTAACTTGGCATGCCCTAAGTGGCTTTAAAGCAGCAGCCTTGGGGATGAACTGCTAAATATTTCAGGACAAACTCATTACTGTAAATGGGCCTGTGTGTTAGCCTAGCTGGGGTAGACAGGCAGCAGCAAGAGAGATAGGACATTGATGTGTGTCTGTGAGTGTGTGACTGTGTTTCTGCCCCTGTTCTAATAGCTGTGGAGTTGATATGTCAGGCAGGCGGTGTCTCGGTGCCTGGCCCAATTGTCCCTGCAACACTGTGAAACACACAGGGGCTCCTCCAACATCTGCTTTGTAAAGAGCTAATGACAAGACAATGGAGACCGGATGATTTAAAGTATAGTACTAATGAGGCCCTGTGTGACGCCTGGAGAATCCTGACACACACACACTTATATACACACTCTTGCTTAAGATAACAGATGATACGTTGGCCAACCAAGAGGTAGACACACAGCAGACATACAGTGCTCAGACCCTATGTCCATCTGTCTGCATGTCTTTCACACACATACTGTAAGGAGAAGTACA
The DNA here is from genome assembly GCF_001952655.1 of Monopterus albus. Classification (NCBI taxonomy): domain Eukaryota; kingdom Metazoa; phylum Chordata; class Actinopteri; order Synbranchiformes; family Synbranchidae; genus Monopterus; species Monopterus albus. Next base: position 1,133,568 of record NW_018127903.1, read on the forward strand.
GTTCGTAGCCATTAGTCAAAATTCAGACACTCACACACTGTCTAACTGGGCTCAGGTAATTACAATGGTGACTTCCTAATCCATGGGCTGAAAATCATATTCCCCTTCCAGACAGTGGTGCAGAAGGAGTGTGATGATGAGGGGAAACAGTAAGAGAGAAGAAGAGAAGGAGAAATAATAAAGCAGCAGCTTAACTGGTGAGGCTGTCAGCACAGGAAAATAATATTTGTCCAGCTGGACAGGCCTCCCTTTGTGCAGGCTAAATGAATGTTGAGCTTTCTGTCTGCCCTGTCAGGGAGAGTGGCATAGACTGTATGCAGCAGCGAAGAAGCGGAGCGGAGCGCGGGGAGCTGTTTGGAGTTTGACAGGGATTATTAAAATCAGAGCAGATGACGAGGAAGGGGCGAGAGGCAGAGTGTGGGAAAGCCAAATTGACACAGACACTCTCCATTACCTTCCACTTGACTCGCGTTGATGACAATGTTGATATGAGACCCAGCAACGCGGCACTGGCGTGGGAGTGGCTGTTAGCATGCACGTTAAACACCACAGGGTAGGGGGTGACCCTCAGCTCTGGCAGAGATGTAAGGAGACGAGTTGTTTATTTAAAGCCCTGACTGAAGAGCATCTTACCTCATTGTTTATTTATCTGGGCTCTGTTTTTTTTTGCCCTGTGTTAGTGTGTTGTCTGTAGATGGAAATGAGAGGTTGAGGCAATGCATTTTGATCAGCGTCCTCATACAGCAAATGATTTTCTGAGGAAAGCGGAGAGATGATATGCTTCCTTTTGTTTCAGGTGCAATTGATTTGTGACTCCTAATAAGATTCCTGTTTGAGGAAATTTCAAATGATCCTAGAACACACACCTGTGGGTGTGCATGTGCGGAATGTGTGTGTTTATGTGTGAGTTTGTTGACAGACAGCTACGATAATACAACACTAGATCACGCAGTCAACTTCTGTTGATTTAATCCTAACACCAGTGCTGTCTTTTGCTTTGTTTCATTTTATGAACTGCTACGTGCCATGTGTAGTGTTTTAATCCTATAAAGCCACCTCTCTCCCTTTGTCTCTTCCTCTTTCGCTTTTCTCTGCTCTGCAGTACGGAGCGGCCACGGGGTTTTCCAGAAGATCGTGCCTTTGTGGAGCTGCAAGTTCCAGGGGTTTCCAGTGAGGCTGACTTTGAGAAACACAGTCTCAGTGCCAACAGGTCTGTTAGAGTGCCAAAAGCTTTGACTTATTATGCCCTCCAGGCCATTTTGAGTTTAAATTTAGTTTTTACCCATTTTCTCTGAATTTCACATCCTCCCTCACTTTTAATTGCTTTTTCATTACTTTTAGAATTTATACTTTATGTCAAAGTCAGATTGAAATTAAGTACTGTCACCACTGACAAACAAATATAAGAAGACGAGAATGTGACGGTGAAGTTCTTAAGGCAGAATGTTTTTCAGGGATTATTTTCTGATGAAATCTTCCATTTGTTTCTGAAGTTGTCAGATGAATGACAGGAAGCAGAACACAATGCAATGCGCAGGCTAGCATGAGAACACAACACTGGAAGAATTCAGTAGATATTAAACAGAAACTTTGGCAAAACATAATGAATGTTCCATGCTTACTTTGATGGATTTATATTTCTTCTCATACCATTTTTACATGTGGAGGTTGTTTTCTGTACTGTACTTAAGACTGCCATTCTGAAGGTGGGACAGACACCAGCAGAAATCATTTTAAAGAGAGGAAGAACCTTCTTGATTGACAGATTTGACAATAACACCAGTACTATTGTTTACAAAGGCATAAATACCAGTAGTGTTCCAGAGGTACAGGTCTGATGATTACAAGCTGTAATACTGCCCATCTTTTTCTTTGCCGCCCCATCGAATGATCACGCCACAAAGGTCAGTCATGTCAGTCTGAATGAAGACATTCACTGTGCCAGTCACATTTTATCTAGTCAAGCCGAGGCTCAGTGGCCTTATTTTGAAAACTGAACTGAATTGTTAATTTGGATGGGAACTGCTGTGGGCTTGGTGGTAATGAATATCTGTGTGTTGGATTTTTTTATTTATTATTTTTTTGTGTACATTTTGCAGCCTCATTTGAAGAGTGAAGGGTACATTTAAATAAACTGTGGATACGTCATCTGTTGTGAGCTTAAAGAAAAATTCATGACCTCAATGCCTGCTTTTAAAAACATCACAACGACTGCATAAATACTTTTGTTTTCAATAGAGAGAAGTCCCTAAAGGCAGCTATGCCGGGTTTCTTTAGTTTAAATAAATGGAATAAGAGAAACCTGATGAACAGGTTACACAGATGCCAAACAGGGTTTTTGAAGTACAAAGACTTAAGACGGGCAATGTTTACTGTGGCAGTGGTGTAGAGGAAAGAAAGGCAAGATCATCACTGTGGCTCTGTGTTCATGAATTTAAAATGCTGCAATTAAAATCAAAAGTGGGATTGTAAGTGGCTCTTAGCTAAAGCAAATAAGTCAGTTTCCACAGGTGAACAGTCCGTTTATTAAATTCAGACACACTTGCACAGCAGGGAAAAATGACTGGCCTTTTTCTGAGCTCTCAGAAATGCACCAAAAATCTCTTGAAGCTACAGTAAGGATTTTTTCTTATTTAAGCTAGCCTCGCTGATGTACAGTACACGGGGTGGACAAAATAAAAGAAACATCTGTCAGTATAATGCAATGCATTTCAACAGCACCTCAAAGCTACATCTTCCAAAATGATCATATGGCTGAATCAGCACCTCTCTGAAACAAATTGAACATTACTACCTTCCTGAAGGAGGATTTATTGCAGGACTGTTGTATTAGACTGCATTAGTTTTAGGTCGTTGTACCTAATTAACTGCCAACTGAGTGTACAAGCCTTGTTGCAAATGGTGCACGGGCAGAAATCAGACTAGTTGCATGTAACTATGAGTGTTAGACTAATTACAGTACTTGATTGCAGTAACTGATTTTTTCTCTATAACCCAGTTTTTCATTTGCATGTAAATGTAGTCTATGTCTGCTGGATTTGATTAAGTTACCAGTGTTTAGAGCTTTCACAGAAATGAAAATATTTGCGGTTACATTATGCCTTTCTCTCTGTGTTGATGGTTTGAGCTGATTTGAGTTGATTATATTGAGAATCATAAAAAGTCTCAAACTATAAGAGTTTGTATTTATATTTCTAATATATAGAGTTATTGTTTGATAACATAAACAAAAAGGAGGAATCATTCTTGGTGGTTCAGTGGTGTTAATTATTGCAATATTGTCATAATGTGTTATGGAACAAAATGCAATGTAGCAACTTAAATTAGATTTTTTTTGTGTGCACTGCTACTGAAGATTGAAATAAAGACATCTGTCAATGATGGCAGATGGGTATAATTGGAAGGCACAAATAGATTGATAGAGAGACATGGTGATGAGAGAAGATAAAGCAAATTCTATATTTCGGGTCCTTTATCGTTTCTGGCGTTGTGCAGCTGAGGGCAGATGATGAAGGACAGGCTAAATGTAGCAAGTGAACAAAGCCTCACTCTGGCATCATTAGTGTCTGGGACTCATCCCGCCCTCAGTCTCTCTCTCTCTCCCTGTTCCTCCCTTCTCTCTCTTTCTTTCCTTCCACCTTCTAAATGGGAACATAATAATTGAAGATTCCACATCTTGAAACGAAACCCCTTGGGTAGGTAATTCAAGGCTTATTACCAAAGGCCGGGCCATTTTTCTGCTTTCTAAGCATTAAAGGGTTATTTTGTGTTCCTGCAGATGGGAGAGGGATAACCATTATGAGAACAAAGCATCCAGATAATGGAGAATGGGGATAAAAATAAGGCAATCCTCCTCTCGCCATGGGGAACCACTGGTCAGTATCTCTGTCAGGCTATAACTTCCTCCCAGACTTCTTCGGGACTGCCCTTTTACTGTTGGTACACATTCAGGCAAAAACAATCCTGCAAGGCCTCTCCTTTGCCTCACCCAGGGTGGGCTGCAGACATACACACCTAAACACACATCCATAGATAACTCACCTGCTGCCTAATTGACTTATCAGTGTCTGGGACAAATTACGGAAGTGGAGGAGAGGAAAGGGGAACCGAGAGGTGCAGGAGACAAAGCTGCCCACACCCATGAAGGACTTCAACCTGGGTCAAAGTGACTGGCCTGCTCCCAGTTCTCAGATGTCAGAGATCTGCCTGAAAGCTGCTCTCTAATTGAATGTGATTAAGATAGGCTGACAATGGAGCTGGCTCCCCCAAATTGAAATGCTGTAATCCATTAGTTTTCATCAGAGACAGTGCCACAGTACAGGGTTGGGTGGGGAGTGGGGCTGTGAAGTGGTGGCCACCAGGAAAAGACCTCTAATGAAGTGTCAGCGCAGGCCTGGAGACTACAGACAGGCCAGTTTCACACTGTCAAAGCAAATGGCTCACAGCAGTTTTCTGCCAATCTTGATCAGGGAGCATTATCAATACTTTTACATTTGATTTGGTGTGTGTGTATGTGTTTCTGATTGTCAGGATTTTGCAAACATGTGCAAGGTGGTGTAGTTGAAAGCTTGTCACTGTAAAATATCATGCAGTGTTCCTTTTCAGTGAACAAAAATACTGATCTGTAGTCCTCGCAGTATGTAGCTGATTTCCTGTTTAGCTGTGCGTGACACGTGTGTTAAGTTAGTTTATCAGCTGTATCAGTTCTCCGGTATCATTGGCTGGGCCTTGTGGCTGGGGGGCCCAGGGCTGGGGGCACTAAGTGGGTGACAGGCTAGGTCAGGACAGGATCTGTTTTCAGCCTGTTCATTCAAGCCCATTCACTCCTTTTCCTCTCACAGAATGGAGCCCTTTGATAGAGGAGATATTTAGTTCTCAGGCAGCTGGTTTGGCACTGACTGGAGCTGGGGCTTATTTGCAAGGGATCTTCCTGCCCCCATCGCTTCCAACCACATCTCCTCTAGGCAAGCAGAGGGGAGTGGAGCGCGACAGACAGACAGCCCCACAGGAGCCCACCCACACTAAATTAATTCTGACAAGGAACTTAAGATAACGTCAAAGCGCTGACTAATCGTGGGATTGGGTTGCTGTAAGTAAGGGAGCTGTGAAATGTGCCATCATATCTAATAAAAGACCTCCGGTTGCTCCATTTCTCTCTCAGCGGTGATGAAGGTCGATGGGAGCGTAGTTGTGATGTCGACTGTCTTGGTCTAAAAAACAAATTTCATGTCAGTACTGAAGGTGCATGTGTGTGTATGTGTGTCAGTTAGGGTAAAATGATTGACATGTCTGTCACGAGGCCTAAAGAATCCTTTCCTCTCACTTTCTTCTGCTTCTTTTCTCATTCTCAAGGTCTTTTGTTGAGTGCTGCTGTACGGTTTTTGCCATCACGAGCTCATCCATTGTTGTCTTTACCCATAAAGTTGAATGGTGTTATTTTCTGTGACTCCTCTGTTTTCTACCCATTTTTACCTTCCTCTCCTCTCATTCTCTTTCTGTCTCCTTCCTCTGTGTCTGAGCTGTTAGCAGTGGAAGTCATCAGGTTTGGAGCTAATCCTGCCAAGTTGATTAGGCTGCAGGTAGCTTTCACACCAGCGGGCAAAAGGTCACAACATTGTAGAGAACTGGATGAACTTCTTGACACAGACCATCCACACTGACTTTATAACTTACAGCACAAGGCCCCAAGGAGTGGTAATTGAAAGGTGAGAGTAAAGAAAGAAAATTAGGAAAGTAAGAGTTTTGAGAGGAGAGAATGAAAAGGGGGGAAACACAGAGAAAAACTGTGGAGGCAAAGCCTTTAAATGTATCAGAAGGAGCAAGTATTGATGCTGTAGACATTAGAGTACAGCATTTTGTTGAGTGAAGGTGAGAGTTTGCTGATGAGGAATGGACCTAGAGCGAGGAGTACAGAACCTAAAAGCCATTCTCCTTCCTGTCAACAATCCCTCTTTGTTGTATTCACATATGGCTAATCTGAGTTCCATGGACTGCTGGAACATTTCACAAGTCCCGAGCTAACAAGGTGGAAATGCTACTATGCTGCAGTTTAATCTGACCTTTATTCTGTTATAAAACAAGACAAAAGCCATCCAGTTCATATCCTTACTGTAGTCTACTTAGATTTTCTATTTTTAATGAACTTCAGAGAGTCTGTGAAAAATGAGCTACAGATGGAAGGCCATTTGAAACCTGCTGTCTATGTGAAGTCCTGGGGTGGAGCCCAGAACAAACATCTATGTTTATGACATACAATAAACACACATACAGTGCTCAGTGCTGCCATTTAATCTACAGAGGGATTTTATTGCAAGACATGGCATATGACAGAAATCTATGCTAGAAATTAAATTTAGAGCATTTCTTAGTTTTGCATAGATTCTTAAATGTATTTTTCTTCTCCTTCTATTTTGCCTACCCCGGGTGATTAAAAAAAAAAAGGAAAGAGAAAGTTTTGTTATCGTATGTGTACTGTATATAGAACTACATTTTCTCTGGAACTCATTCTCCTTAGAGAAAGTAAAGTCAGAGGTCACACAAACTGGCATCTGCACAGTCCTTTGTGTTGTTTAAAGTGATGTCTATTAATTTTACACACAGCGCCATCAGCGATCCTGAACCTTGCTGGTTGTGCTTGGACCTTGCTGAAGCTGTGTTTTACAGCTAGTGAGCTTTGGGCAAGCATAGTTAAGAGTTGCCGCATCACACAATCTGGCACAAGTTAAGGGCAGTTCCTTTCCTATACGCTGTTCATTCAAGGTAATGCACAGACATACAGACTACACGCACACACAAAGCCCTACTTTATTGAAGGAGTTGATAGTTTTGCACTATGTAAGAAGTATTTCCTGGCACCAAATCCATTCAAACACATAAAACACACCTGCTGTATAATCAGGGTTTCTGTCAGTCAGCAAGTTGGTGTCAAGAGATTACAGCGAGACACATCATCTGCCCCGCCTAAAGATGAAGAGAGAGGAATAGAGAGAGGATGGTAGCATTATGCAGTGTTCAGTCTAGAGGATAACAGTTTGTAACAGTCTATAACATTTTATCCCCTTGCGTTTCCCCCCTCTGAAACAAAAGTGTGTCAGATTGAACGGTTATTTAATGTGGTGCCATTGTAAGACATCTGGATCCATTCATGGCCCCGGAGCAGGCAGGAGGCAGTTTATAGACCTGCAGTAGAGGATGAGTTGTCTGATGAGGAAATGTCACTTTGGCTTTGTATCATGTACACTAACGCACATACACGCACATTCACACGCTCACGCTTGGGATACAGAAATGGAAAAGTGCGACTAATTAATATTTTCATTTTCTACTGATTATTTATTTGAATATTATCATTTAGCCTATGAAATGTCACATTTTATGACAAGTGCTCATTACATACTAATTTTAAATGACTTAAAAACACTGCAGAGATAAAGTTCAGTAATTGGACAGCAGAAGAGGACCTCCGTCATCATGCTAAGACATCTCAGAGCTCTTTTTTTGTTTTCCATTCTTCCTTCTTAATGCAAAAATATATATATACACATCTGCCGTTATCTGATTATGAGAGCTTTCTGTCATTGATTGTCTTGATTTTCTTTTCTTTGACTTTTGTTGATCAACCAGCCTGAGTACTACAGTACATTTACTACCACACACACATACTGTGCACACGTTCATCCACGGGACTGTGTACACATCTACAAACACGCAGTCACACCTGAACACAATAGCAGTGTTCACGACACCATAACATGTTTAATTATGCAGGTATATAGGCATACACACACACACACACACACACACACAGTCTTACATGGCCAAATATATATGCATTGATTTGCATGGAAATGACGAAACATGTCGAGCCCAAAGATGTCATTTCTAATCTGTCACATTAACGGGGAAGCAGAATAGCTGATGCAGTGTGTTAAAATCAAAAGAGCTGTGTTTGTGTGTGTGTGTGTGTGTGTGAGAAGGGGGAAGAGTGTGTCCCAGATGCCGGCCGGTGCCTCTAATGCCAGTTCGTACCAGATGCTTAGTACCCTCACACACTGATATATCGATGTCTGTGTTCATTACTGTTGATGCTTCAGTATCTGTCTTGTCCTTTCGTGGTACAGACAATGAATGAGAGTGAGGAAAAGCCAAATGCCATGCGCTGTGTAGGTCCATGTGTATCTCTCTGTATGGTGTATGTGTATTTGTATGATTGTAACATTGCTTGTTTTCTGTATTATCCCTGTGTGTGCAGCAGCATCTTCATTTGGATATGTTTGAATGACCCGGGTGCACATGATCGCTCAACAGTCTTCTCAGTGTACTAGTAGATCTTTACAGTCATACTCTTTGTTCACTCTTGTACTCTAATGTGTACTGTTTTAAAGCCCTTAGCTTTCAGACTTACACAGTGTACAGTATCTTCCCTTTCACTCAGCCTTGAGCAGCAGCTAAAGGAGCTCCAGACCAGAATGGGAGACTCCTGGACAGGGGAGCATCCACGCCGCCCTTCAGAGTGCCTACAGTGGTTCAACCTCAGAACGTACAATGGTGTCCAGCGTGTTACTACAGGACATCAAGAGCTCATAGACTTCTTCAGAGCTTTGGTAATAACATCACAGTGTTGATTACACTGACTCATGGTGATGATAAAATTAATAGTTGATCATAAAGATTTAATAATAATGCTTTGTATCCTCCACCGCCTTCTTAACTGCACTGGCGTTCTGCTGTTATTATTATTAGTCACCTGCTGATCTGATTCTGCTGTTATTATTATTATTAGTCACCTGCTGATCTGCAGAACTTAGTAAATGTATTGGTACAAGGATCCTTCATATTCTGAACTATAGTGTCATGTCTGTAATGTTGTGATCTTATACTGCATTGTCTCATAATTTCAGGTAGTTTTCTTCTTCCTCCAGTGAAATTAACAATTTCCTTCCTCTGTTTTATTCAGCAACATTACCTGAGATCTGAAGACGAGGGGAAAGAGGAGGTGACGCTTCAACTAATCCTGAATTTGTCTGCCCAGTGCGGTGTCTGCTTTCCTTGTACCCCTTCTTCTTCCTCCTCGTTTTCCTCTCTTCATCCTCAATTGACAGCCTCCTCTATCAACTTGATACATACAGTCAGAGATGATGCTTCATTGGAGGTAATACACCATTTTTGATTCAGTTTACTGTTAGTCTTTACTGTGTTCAATTTGTCACTGGGTTAATTCATTAATTACTTGTATTATTATGTAATTCCACAGCTGAGTTTGTTGAAACAAAGATGTACTTAGCTGTATAGGCTTTAATTGTTGTGCCTTACCTGAGTAATGACACTGGTAACCAGAAAAAATGAATGTACAAATGCATTCTAAACATGGCGTGGTTAATCATTAAAGGATTTTTGAACAAAGTGTTCATTTTATTTTGTCCTTAAGATCCAGGAGTCATGGGATGATGTGCGTCTCCAGCTGCGCCGCCACCTGCTGGGCCGGCTGTCTTCCAGCAGCCGAGACCATCCTGGATCCAGACAGATTTCCAATCTGTCCATCCCTGAACGGGTCCGCTGTCTTCAGCAGCTATTATTTCTTTATCCTAAGTCTGAGGTGCTCGCTTGTTACCAGGTAAAATAATGAAAAAGCTTGTTAAATAGTCCATAATTTTATGTATGAATAAAATGTCCATTTGTGCTAAACATATGCTTTTCCATCACAGATTAGTCATGAACTATGTTATTGTTTTCTTAAATTCCAGCTTAACATTGTGAATTTTTTGTCAGAATATGACAGAGTAGTATATTCATAATTTTACAAACATATAGTACTTTGATTTTATGTATCCAGGGCCTAAGAAGTCAATCTGTGCTGGATATTATGCGCTCATCCCTGAGCTCCAGCTCAGGCGGTGAGACTGGCTTTGACAGACTGGCTATGAGTTTCCGCTCTGTGGTCCCTGCTCTGACCCAAGCCCTCACAGAGGAGCTTCATGTCCTTTCAAGAATAGTGGAACCACACGCCATCCTCGGCTTCCTTAATGCAGTCTGCTTCACCACTGTGGCCCGAGAGCTGGCCTCCCTGGTGGAGACAGAGTGTGAGACGGCTCTGAGGGACAACCCCACCTTTAGCAGCAAGATCAAAAAATATTCTGCTAAGTCCCGTGCAAGTGTCGGTAAGTGGCTATTTTTAAATAGTTTTAAAATCTGTTAGTGGTGGAAGAAATATTGTTGTTTACTTAAGTAAAAGTAGCAATATCACAGTGTAAAAATACTTTGTACAAGTAAAAGTCCTGCATTTAAAATGTTACTTAAGTAAAACTACAAAATTATTAGCATAAAGTATACTTAAATTACTAAAAGTTAAAGTTCACATTATGCAGAATGGCACAGTTCACGTTAGCATATTATTGTACTATAATACTGATGTACTATTGTGTACGTCACATTTAACGTTGCAGCCGGTAAAGGTAGAACTACTCTTAACTACCTCATATGCTTATACTTTGAAGTACTTTACATGCTGCAGGGTAACTTGTGAATTTTCCCACCAGGGATCAATAACGTCTTATGATTATACTGTATTTTCATTAATTAATCTTATTCTGAAAAGTAACTAGTAACTAAAATGATCAAATAAATGTAGTGAGTTAAAAGTCAAAGTATGAAGTAGCTGAAAATGAAAATACTCAAGTAAAGTACAAATATCTCAAATTTTACTTAACTTATAGTACTTGAGTGAATGTATTTAGTTACTTTCCACTACTGGTTATTTACTCTTACTGCTCATTCTTTCTTTTTTCTCTGCTAGTTGGTGGTTTGTTCATCTTTAGATGGGCCTTACTGTTGGTTTTCCTTCCATTTCTACCATCTTTTTTCTCTCCCCAGTTGGGATTTTTACCTTTCTGTTACTTTCCAACTATAATGTGCAGTGATCTGAGCCAGAGCCAAGGCCTCTTTAAGTGATTGTCAGTAGCTGCTGTTCCCGTTGTAATTGCTTTATTTTTACTGCCCTCTTTCCCGTCTGCCTTACTTTCCTCCCCCAACAAAAAGAGAAGCGCAGCATTTCCAGGGCCAGTGCTTCTGTTGAAACTGCTTTTTAAGACTATTTAGCCATATCCGAGGTCTGCCGACAGTGTGTTTCAGCCAGAGTTAATTCACTTTGTCGCCTTGATTCTAAGGCAATTGGTAGTGTGCCAGTGGGGTTTTTTGTGTTCATAACCATAGCGCTGTTGCCCTCTTTACATGAATTTCATAAAAAGATCAAAATAAAGTTTATTAAAAGATAACAAGGACAGAGCAATAGCACCTAGTGGTCGACCAATTAATCAGGCCAATTTTCTCCATTTTTAGGTGATCGGTGTCGGCCGGTGACTGCACTCTAATCGGCCGATGTGTCTGCAGACAAATAATGTGTGTGCAGTGGAAGTGTTTACAACTTTTTGCTGTCTCAGGAAAGTGCTGCCATTAAGTGCACTAAAATGTTTTATTTATCTTTTATTCATAAAGGGTATATTTTACAGTTTAGTTTATCGATTATTCTTAAACATTTGTAAAATTTTAAAATTAGAAGGTGAGTGCAGATTGTAGCAAATAAGAGACAATGTTCAGTTTTTTAATTTTTCTTTTCATAATTCATTAAGGTTAAATAAATTTTCATTTAAGTTTCAGAAATATTCATATCGGCCATTGAAAAACCTATATTGGTCGACCACTACCTGTCACCTCTCAGTGGTGAAGGGAAATCAGTTTTTCTTAACCTTCCTCTTACTTTTGAGCAGTGGTATAGTCATATAGGGAGAACAACAGGAGGTTGAAAAAGAGTTGTTGCAAGAAGAAGAGCAAGGCTCAACATTCTCTCGACCTTGTTACAAAGTGCGATGGATATTCGAGAGAAAAAATATGACAAAGTCCTACTATAGTTTTCCACTAATACATAAAGTGCCACTGTAATGGAACATGCAATGATGTTATACATCGAGACTAGAGAAGAGCACAGACCTTCAAACACTTAATTGCTGCCATATTCTCTTTTTTGGATTTATATTGGCCTATTTACAGCTTGCTGAGGGTAAAGATTCACAGTAAAAAAAAAAACAAAAATAAAAAAATGAGGAAAGTGTGTGAGCCATTGTTTACTTTTTCAAAAATGGTGCATGTCAGCTTCCCTGCAGAATAGGGAGAAGAGTGGTTTTACATCTGCCATTCTTCGATAAACACGCCACCAGCCTTGCTTCTGTTTTTCCCCTCTCTCCCTCCCTGTATCTCTCTCTTTCCATCTTCCTCTCTGGTTTTTACTTTCCCTCTCCTTAAACGTGAGATGAGAGGAGGCAGCCAGGATAATTGGCCATGCGTCAGTCGGGCTGTTTGATCACGTAACGCGGCGGAGGCTACACACCTACATGCCGCTCAACAAACCGTCAAATGTAGCACCGGAGGCAGAACACGGCTCCAAAGGGAGCGGGGGACCCGTGCTGTGTAATGATGGTAAAATGGAGCAGTTTTGCCTGTGCTGGTTTTACGTGTGTGTGTGTGTGTGTGTGTGTGTGTGTGTTTCACTATCAGCGGCAACATAGCTTTGAGGGCTACAGCTGATATTATATTTTAGTGCCATTCATGTTTTAAGTAGCCCCCCTCCCCAAGAAAAAGTTCAGTAACCCATATATCCTCCACCCAAACACCAGTGGTTCCTAAAAAGCCAAAGCTTGGACATTGATGCATAACCTATTAATAACCCCCACTTTACTGTCTATACTGTATGCTGCACTCATAATTGTCAAAACAATTATGACAGTGGTTAAAAAAAGCGCTTCTATTCTCATAAGCATCCAATGCTTCCTTAGATCTCTCGCTCCTTCCCTGCTGTGTTATTGTTTATTTTTGCAGTACAGGTATATTTTGATAAGAGCCATGCCTGGGAGACTGTACAGGCTCCCAGAGGAGCAGCGCTGTCTGTAGCATCAGCCACTGTCAAACCACTGAACCATTTAACAGCATTCACAGCGAGATCTACCTCCTCTTTTAACCCAGCCGACTCAAAGGCATTCTCTGACATTGTACCTAGACAGATGTGAAGGGTTTCAGCCCTCTTATTTTCTTCCTTTTCTTCTTCTCCCCCCCACCTTTTACTTTACTCCATCTCTCCTGCATCCGCTTCCTCTTGTTTTTTTCTTGTCTTTTCCCATTTACCTGTAGTTTTCCAAGTGTAATGGGGTGAGGAGTGAGACTGTGGAGTGTGCTAGACAGGTTGGCTGGTCAGGAATAATGCAGGCTTTAAACCTTATTGACATACCTCACTGAGTCTACAGGGGAGTGGGTGGGACAAGTCCCCATGTCACTGTGTGTGTGTGTGTGTTTGTGTGTGTGCCTGTGAAGGATTTTGCCAAAATAAAGCAAACACTAAAATGTACATTTTTCAGTCACAGTTGTGATACTTCAGCGAAATCATCAGAATTGTTTAACTCTGTGATTTTTTACAGTAAAAATGACATCAGACAAAAAAAGGCCATTACACACCTTTTCTCCAAAATCATCAGAATTGTTTAACGCTGTGATTTTTTTACAGTAAAAATGACATTAGACAAAAAAGGCCATTACACACCTTTTCTCCAAACAGTGTAGCTAGTTATTATAAAATATTAGTGACCAGAACTTGGTTGACCCTTGTTGTGCATACACTAATTTCAGGCTTAGTTAGAAAATTGTGTCATCAAGAGTCATTTAATACCTCCCTTTTGAAAATGCATCATACATTTCCATATGGCATCATTTGAATACGTATGCATAGGAGATCCATGTTTTATTGTTAGGACATCAAAAGCTTTCATTACAACTTGTAACACACATCCAGTTTATTCCCAGTCAACCACTGAGGTGGGATTAAGGTTATGAAATTCTATTCAAACACTTTACACTATTCTGATACTGCTGATTATGAAGTTGGCAGCTCCCTATAGAGAAAAAAACGATTGAGTTAGAACATGTATAGCGAGCACATTCACCCCCGCTGCACCCACCCCACCCTCTCACCCTTTTCGGTTCTTTGAACTCTTTCTCAGAGAAAAGCACCACAGCCTTTTCAGCGGGGAGAGAGGTTCTGTAGTGATGCGGCATAGCTAGGCTGAGGCTCTGACTGGCATTGGAGGTGCTTGTGGGGATTGAGGCTACTTGGGAATGGCGTTTGTTAATATTTAATAAGAGCAGCTCCTCACTAGATCATATCTCTGCCTGAGTTTATACACACTGTCACCCAGGGATGTGCACCTGCATGCTGCCATGTAGTTATGAGTGTGGTAGGGGGGTCTCTGTGTGTGTGTGTGTGTGTGTGTGTGTGTGTGTGTGTCTGTGTACACGTGGGTATGTGTGTATGCGTGATGCTGCCAGTTTAGGGATGATGCTTTTTATGCCATTCTCTTCCTGTCTTTGTAGACAATAAGAAGCCCTTGTTTAGAAAAAGTTGCCACACAGAGCAAGTGTTGTTTACTAATCTTAATGAAAAGAACTGGATCTTTGCTTTCTGCTTGTGTTTATGTGTGTGCATATCAGTGCTCTTTTTTTTTTTCTAAATCATGGCTCCAATGAAATCACAGAAAAGAATATCTTTCATGGCCCCTGAGAGTGCGTATTATGCATGCTGTTTATTTATTTATTTATTTATTTTCCATTTCCTGCGAATGGTCACAATGGCTTTTGTATATCACTCTTGAAAAGCACAAGGATATGAACATTTCTATTGAGAAAGCGCAGACAAAAAAAATGGCTGGCTTATTGAGAGCAGCCAGCGTTTTGTGATGAAGAGTCAGTGTGATTCACCGAAGGCTTGAAAATAATAATGCGAACAAGGGCACTAAACAAGTGGGTTTTAATGAAATGCTTCCATCAAGACGATACATTCCTCCATGTTCTTCATCCAGTCTGCTTGTCTCAAGTACATAGAGAAAGCCAGAAAAATCTTAACCCCTCTCTCACTGTCACTGCAACATTCCCTACAAAGAGAGCCAGAAACAAAGACAAACACAGAGGAGGACTGAAAAACAAACATAAAGCAAAATCAAGTTAGCTCTTTTCTCTGTCACCGCCAACACAACTACATTTTATTAAGGCAACTTCATTAGGATAATAAATATTGCTACTTTCCCTTTCTGCTACTTTCTGTGAATGGCAGGTGGCCTCTATTGTGTCTTGGTTGGACAGCACTCAGGGAAAGGGCCACAAGAGACCAGGGCTGGGGTGGTTTGTCTGCATGAACGTGTGTGCGCATGTGTCACAGTGTGTATTGGGGAATCACAGCAGGAGGCCTCCCATAATAAGACTGTCTGAGCGAGCAGTGGGCCGCAACTGACGAAGAGGACCCCAGCTGTCACTGGGTCTAGCGGGCGGTCCACTGTAGCTCATAGCCTTCTTCTATCCACAAACGCACATGTAAATGCACAGACATACCCCAAGGCACCCACACGACTCTGCATGAATACACAGAAAACAAAAGTACAAGAAGAAATACACAGAAGTGCTCAACCACCATAGTATTACACCTACCAATACTCACAAAGAAATGAGCTAAGTTGGCTCCTCACTTCTGCTTAAAGCTAGTGGCTTTTGGCTACATTAGACAATATTTGTCCAAATGTCCGACTGAATTATTGGTGGTCAAGTTGCATTGTTGATGATGCCAGTGACCGGTTTTGACAAGAAAGAAGTATTCCTGGCAAAAAAAAGACAGTTTACATGTATCAGTTTTGATATTTTTGTTTAATTGTCCATTATGAGTCCAACACTGTCATAGAAGTGCAATCCTAAATAAGGGGAGTTCTCATTTAATTAACATAGCTACATTGATGATACACATAGAGTATTTTTATATCTCTCTACCCTAATGTCTATGGTCCTATCTGCCTACAGTTTTAAACAAATGAATGAACAGATGTTCCAGCATTGACTTCAACAAAAAAAAAAAATAATAATAATTTGTAATAATTTGATTTTGTTGTTCGTGGACATATAGAGCCAGGCTACAAATATTTGTTCTTCTGGACTTAACAACATGTAAAGCACCTTGTGAAATAGATGTTAAAATTGCCTTGCCCTCTGAAATTCTTCCTTCCTTATCTGTCTGGATCTAATGAAGCCAAATGCTTACATCACCTGTAGAAGGAGTTGTACATCACACATGTGCACAAACAGAGAAGACATCTGCACATACTGTGATCACATGATAAGAGACTGAGACAGACTACTGCTCTGATTTACACTACAGAGGGACAGAATAGAAGAAAGGGAGGAAAGTGAGGGACAGGATGATAGAGGGAGAGATGCTATGCTGGAGAGAAATTAAATCAGCGGCTAAATTATTGCATGATTGCCCATTCCCCAAAGACTTGGGCATCATTTGGTAGAAAGTGTCTAATAATTGGTTTTCGGCCATGTCAGACACATGCAATTCCCCCTACTAATGGCTCTGTTACGACGATCTGGGCCTCCTGGGTCAAAGAAGGAAAGAAAATAGCCAGGCGGCAAAAAGCGTCCTATGCCCTTCTCCTCTTTTTCCCTCAGATAAACGGAAGAATGACAGAGAAAGACAGAGAAGGGGAGAGATGGCAAGAAGGAGAAAGATTCTATGTGAGCAAAGAGGAAATGAAGTGGCAATAAGTGCAGCCAAAGGGGAAATGCTCTTCACCGTGAGTTTAATACATCAGACTTGGGATTTGGCAGCTCGCCACACAGCAACTGTTTACCTTTTTGCTCACTGGCTGCATCTGTTCTGTTTTGTAAACGGCACTAAACTATTCGCCCGTAAACACCGGAATCAATAACAACTGCTAAGGGA
>NW_018127903.1:1150387-1168778 GCF_001952655.1 Monopterus albus
CTCTCCCTCTCTTCCCCTCCCTCTCCTCCCCATGTTTTCATCCCTAACCACCATCCCTTTTCCTTCCCCTTGATCTCCTCTTCTCTTCCCTCTCTCTGTTCGCTGCCAGTCAAGACCTGTGTGTGTGTGTGTGTGTGTGAGAGAGAGAGAGAGAGAGAGGGGGACTGCTATAGAGCTAATGGTGGAACCCACAGGAGAAACACACAGACAAGGAGAAAACTGATGGCTCGCCAAAAATACCTGCTCTGTTTGTTTTTTCTTTTGTTACATTGTTGTCATTGTTAACAGCTACAAACTGAAACTAGCCACTGTAGACCTGCAGAGTTTGTTATTTTAAGACATTTTTACAATGTTACTGCACCACACACACACACACACACACACTGTGTTCTGCTTTAAACATTATGCTGAATGACATACTGCTTGACAAGTGCTTGTTTGCATTGAGGGCGTATGATAAGATACATAGTGCCTTATTGTTTTCACAGTAATATGATTAACCATTGATTTTCTTTCTGTTTATAAGAACATCCTCACACTATAATGTCATCTGGAGGAGCTCCTATCTAAACATATCCTTTTGCCCCCTGCTTTCAGCACCAGCACTCCTTTATTGATTCTCAGTATATTGACCTTTGGTTGAACTCTTCTGCCTGCAAGTGCCCTTCCTCTTCTGCTCTGTGAGACATGCTATGCACTACGCTATATGACACACCTGGGTGCTTTTAAGCACACCCTCTCCATCAACTGGCTATGAGAGCTTCCATTTGGCCTCTCTGTTATGACAAAGGTATAATGAGGTTTAGATGGCTGTGTACTAGACTGCTATGGCTATAAGGCTATTTGGCTAGGGAGGTGACTATGAATACCTATACAGCCTAGGTGGCAGAGCTTGATGAGAAGCTGAGGCAGAGTGCTGCTAAACATCAAGGTCATGTGTGACTACTTAGAGTGTGACATAGTGAGCAAGTCAAGCAGTCACACGGTCACAAGTTGAGAGAATTAATAGAACAAATAGTGAGAAAGGAGAGTGACAGAGACGATTCTCTGGAATAGGTGATGCTCCAGATGAAGTGATGGTTAATGGTTGCCAAGCTAAGATGAATGCCCCACAGAAGATGGATTTGGGGGCTGGGGGATGGGCAGAGAGTTGAAGCTTTTAGAGAATCCAGCATATGTCTCTCTAATGTGTCCCCGTCTTGATGGGTTTAGGTTGTTTACTCCCGAGTTGTTGACAACTTTAGTTTGCCCATGCATTGCACACAGAAAGCTGCTGGTTGGCTGGTGACTTCAGAAATAGACATGATGGGTGGTTTGTACGTGAACGTGCAAGCTGGAGAATGATGGCGGCATGTGGATGTCAGCCAGGTCACACATGTACACTTGCAGTATGAGGTAGTCTCTCTAGCACAGTCTCCCACCGGACCCTATTACAGAGGAGCTGCCGAGCTGAAGACCCATGCTGCTTAATTACATACGCGTGCACCTACACACAAATGCATGCACACAGATTTTAACACACTTCAACTAATTACACAGCTATTCACCAGTGATTTCATACATGCATGCGCACACACTTGCACATAAATACATGTATACACTTAGACTTGCAAACACAAATAAACTTGAGGTCAGGATATACTCCACTGTGACCACAGAGTCTGGCTGCAGTGTGGCAATTATCCAGTAAGACTGACATGTGCAAATGTGTGTGAAAGTGTCTTCCACAAATCAAGTTATTCATAATGACCTGCATTACATGCACATAAACACGTGTGTGCTCACCCGACAGACACAAACACACAAAAACTCACTGAATCTCCCTCATAAACACTCAAGGCAACATACGCACAAAACAAGTCAAGCCTCATGCATGATTAAACCACACATCCTTGGGGATGATGTGTTGTCATATTGTCTGATTTTGTTTAACAATATGGCAAAATTACTTTAGGATCTAGAGGCAATAATGTTACAATTATTGGAAAAGGGCCCCCCCACCTTCTTTCTACCCTTCTCAACATTCAGTCATCTCCTCTCTTTCAGAGTTAAGGCTAATACTGAGCTCATCCATTCCCAAATGTCTTTGCAGTGGAGGAGCTCATTTAAGCGGACACACAAAAGTATTTGTGCTTGTGTCTGCGAGTATGGCAACGCATCTTCCAGCCGCCCATTCTCCAGCTTAATGCGGAACATCCCCTGGGTGATGGCTTTGGCAGCCTCCAAAATGGGAAATCCATATTTGCCGAGGGGGTCATTGGCGGGTTAGGGGGAGAAAAGTTTTGTGCCAAGAGAGAAGGATGTGCATGTGTGACTTCTCAGGGAGCAAAGTTTTGCATATTTTTTTCTCTTTGTTTATGCTGCGTATTGGGAAAACATGAATGGGTCGATATTTATAAGAGGTGTTGTGCGAGGCAAGACTTCAGGAAGGTAGGTGTTTTCTGATGAGTGCATGTAGGATGGAGGGCTGGGTTGAAAACCCATTTTCATGAAATTGTTTATTCCTTTACTGACACTGTAGTGTCTGTCAGTCATAAGCAAGTGTTTATTTTATCACTTTTCTCTTTTACATTTTTTTTTTATCACAGCACCAATGGAGCCTCCTGTGAAAAACAGGAGCTTCAGTTTGACCTCCCACCAACTGAAGGCGTTAACCCAGCTGGTCTGCACCCTGCTGGGTTTTGAGAGCAAGATGAAGAAACTGGTTACTAACATGACCTTCACTGACTGTACAGGAGACAATACTTGTGTGAAAGGTACAACACCATTCCCCCCAAAATGCACGTGTGCGTACTGTGCATATTAGATGTGTAATTTTTTGGCCAAAAAAAAAATCTCAAATATATTTTGTGTTTAACTGCAAGCCTGGCAGATTTTGAAACGATGATGTTGTTAGACTTCACAGAAGAACAGAAAATTAATACTGTAATTAAAAGGTGAAAAAATGTAAATAATCAGAATAATACAGATTTTTGGGTTTGTTTTTGGGAGAGTGTTGGGGTTACAGCAGGGGGACCTTACAATTTCTAAAACTCTGGCTACAGTCTGCACGTGCGCGACTCCTTCAGGCAAACACCCTCACAAACACACACACATTGTTACTAGTTCTACTGGGACATCTGAGTTGGTTCTGAAGAAATTAGTTATTTTATTCGGGAATTATCTTGGGTGTTATTTAAGTCTTTAGTATCCTTTTCCTCTCTCCCCTTTGAACTGCCGCTGCAGCGATGTTAAATGAAAGCTTTTGGTGCATGGAGTAATTTCCATAAAGGTTACATTTACAAAAACAAGACTTGCAGAAAAGCTCAATTTACAGAGAAGTAAACAGCCTTTAAAGGGCAGTTATCCAAATCATTAATTCCAGGCAATCAAACGACTTAATTACCAGAAATTCATCAGATGGGCTTAAAGGTCAAAAAGTGATGTGCTTGCTGCTTCCTCCTTCTTCCATTCCATGTGGTCTTGTTTGGCTAAATTGCCTTGCCCGGGGTCTCAGGCTTCGCCTTCTGATTAGGAGTCTGTGGCCTTGATGTTCACGCTTTATAATTGCAACCCAACTCAACATCCTGTACGCTTGTCTTCACATCACTCCCCCCTGCATCTCCCCCTCCCCTCCCTATCCACACAGTCTTCCCTGATGGAATTACTCCATATATAGTTGATGCTATCCGGATTCAAATGTAAGCCCCAAATTTACACTTGTAAAGCCATCGTCATTAACATATGCTGCATGTTTTTGCACACTCTAAGGTATGTATACTCCGGTCACTGCGTCTTATTTTGGGTAGTGGGGGAAGAATGGAGTAATGTGACCCGTATCTGTCACTGAGTTACAGTATCTACAGCTGCTTTTATGTTGCCACACTTGGCATTCAGTCAGGCTTTGAACACATACAGTAATATGATACAGTATATTATTAGTGATATAGATATAGCCATGCTAAATAATGTATAGAGTTGAAAAATGGCACATAGTTCTTCATTTTCAAATTGAGATATCACTATTGGTGTTTGGTGAAATTTCACTGGCATGATTTAAACACTTGACCGTGCATAGTTACTAATTAATATCTTTTCAGATGTATGACATGATGGGTGCATTAAAAAAATGTATTGCTCATTTAGGCATCTTGAAAAAGAGAGGGGACAATTTGGACATGGCATCAGATGGCAAGATATCCTCAGCAGAACCACTTCTTCACACACCAGAGGTACGGCTTTTGCGTGTGTTCCTTTGTACGACCCTGTGGGAACATTTCTCTTCTATTACAACTATTCAGAGAGGCAAGATGTTTGTAGGAGTGAAGTAGAATACGTGAAATATTCAAAGACATTAATTGGGTGTTGACGCTTGTTCTGTTTTTCAGGGACATGTTCTGGAGTTTAACTGGATGTCAGCATTTAGGGTGCTGGTCCCTCACATGGAGCGCTGTGTTAAAGTGGCGGTGGATGATGTTTGTGCCAAAAGTCTACAGCAGGAAGAGGTCTTACATTCTCCAGGACACACCTCAGTCACCCTGAGTCGCACAACTGAACATACATCCATCACACATGTCAAAGAAGACTCTTTTTACACCCGGTCAAAGAGAGAGACTCCTAAAATGATAGCCAAGGTAATTTTGTACATAAGATTTTTCTTTTGTTTTGGATATTGAACACACTTGACTGACTGATTGATTGATTAAGCACTTTGAGTTATTTAGAGTGTAGTGATTCTTTCTTTCTTACTCAGGTATACTATAGCTCTGTTAATGACAGTGAAATGAGCCAGAATGTCTTTATGGTAAGTTACAAACAGACAAATGCATTCTAGACGAGGAGCAATACAGGAGTTAAATTATTCACACAACAGTTGACATCCACCACGTCTTTCTGACGGCTTTACAGCGAGAATCCTACAAACTAGATCATTTTGTAACATGCAACTAGTTCAGAAACACAAAAGAGGAAAGATATATCTGGCATCTCCTTTTAGTTGTCCCCTCAAAGGCACAATGTGTAATCTTAATATAAACACAGTGTTAAGTAGTGTTAAGTTCACTACCAAAATAGCACAGTATTGGAACATGCTATTGTTTCTAGACCATTTTCAAGAACACTGACAAAATGAGACAAAAGCTCAATAAACCATCAGTAAATAAATAATGAAAATTCAGATTTAAAATTAAACTCTTGAATGTAATATGCCTATAATTTATAGCTTGGAAATTGTGATTAGGCTATGTAGTTTTGTAATAGTTTAAAAGGTGTTCCCTAAAAAGTAAGCTAGAATTAGCATGCTTATTTAACTACAGCTCAGCAACAATGCCAGTTGGAACGTCAAAGGTCCACGTGGATAACTGGATCACAGGATTTTGCAGTAATGTTTTAATGGGGCATTTCCATGAAGTTAGCAGTGTCAGCTAGTTGCTGATAAACTGTCACATTGAAGCTTTGTCAATTTTAGAAGTCAATTTTTGGTCAGTGATTAGAGTTAGATGTTACTTTGATTAACCTGTTTAAAAGTGTTAATTATAGGACTGTCCTATTCATATTCTTAGTGGTATGGAATGGTGCAGATAGAAAGGGATCTTTGTAATCTCATGACGACTACATGTTGTGTAGAGAAAGAGTTTTGTTAGGTGAATGTATAATTCAATTCAATTCAATTCAGTTGTATTTGTGTAGCGCCAAATCACAACAAAAGTCATCTCAGGACATTTACAAAGTAAGGTCTAGAACTTCTTATTTAGAACTGACTAATTTTAATTATGAATAACGCCTCGAGTTCATTTTCGATTTATATAATTTAGGTGATCACATACCATCTCTATGGAGCACTGGGAGTTTTGGGTGGGTAAGACTGCAACTCTTCGGCCTGGTCTCAGCTCTGGGTTGTCATTATTTAGGCTCTACAATAAAATCAATATAAATTATGACAACTCCGAGGATAGTATGGGTTATACAGATGATAGAGGGATGTATCACAGAGGCAAAGAGGCTGAGGGTAGTGAGCCGGATAAAGAAGTGATAGTGTAGAGATGAGAGGAGAGGTCCTGGGAAATGTCAGGGAGGCAACAGACAGACTTTTCTCAGGAGCAAGACCAGTGTCTTATGTGAAACCAGGCTTAGTATCTCGCCCCAGATATTTGGGGCTGGATTGCCATATACTTACATCTATTTAAAGTGACACCATGCTGTTTTTTTCTTGCACTTTTCTTCATTTTATTTACTACTTTACTAGCATTGAACAACTTTTTATCCTGAAATGTTCTCCAGCTCACATTCCTCCATCTTCCTACCAACCCTTTCTGCTATCCATTGTTCTACCTTTCCCTGCACACTGATTGTACAGACTCTCATTACTGCCTCACCTCTGTACTCTTCTTCCCCTCCTCCTTCCACTCTCCTCCAGCCCTTTTACACTGACAGTATTTGTGGCTGTTATTGCTAACGAGTGTCAGAATTTGTCTGTGCTCAGGACCTGTACAACATATTTATGTGTAGGTCAGTGCTTCAAAGATGAGAGCCTTTCAGCCCAAAGGTTATACATGAATGCATTTGCATTCAATAACACCGAGCCAGACAGACATTCAAGACAAGATCATAAGATATTATATATATATTTTTCCACCGTCCTTTTTTGGCATATGCCCTAGTGTTTGAGCAGAGAGAAAATTACCTAATCATAAAATATGACCAGTTAAAACAGATTATGATGTATCAATAGTTCATACATTTATACTCATGTTCCAATCTAAATCCTTGCTTTCTTCATGTGAATCCACCTCAAAGTCTGTATTACCATACATGTGCTGTCATGATACTGGCCATCTATCAGAGTACTTTTTTCACTGGCAGTCAGATGTGTGCTGAATGCCAATTGCTCTTGGTTAAACATCTGGAACTTTCCCTTCCCATCAGAACCCGAGACTCTGCTTGTTTGGGTGGACGCTTCTAACCTTGATACTAACTTTCCCATGATAATAACGGAAGTGCCTTTTCTGTATTCAGACTTCACTGAATTCCTCGCCTTCATTTTCAGTTTTCCACTTGTGTGTCTACTCCAAATTCTACACACACAAATAGGCCTCCATAACACTTAAACACTTTCCACCACCTCTTTCACCTTGCTGCAGTACTCCTGGTGGGATTTGATCTTAGCTAGTTAAGGTTTCACTCTGACTTCAACACGGATATATACACGTGGTTGTTATTGTGTGAGGGTGGCTGCGTGTTTGTGTATCTGTGTGTGCGTCAACACTGTATGTGTGTAATATGCTTCCCAAGGGTCTCTCCATCACCCCGGTAATGCTGAGCGTTGTGCCTGCCTTTGCTTTTTCTCTCAAAGGTAAGCTCCTAATTACTACATGCACTCAGATTATTGACTTAATTGTCCAAACGGCCATTGTTCGCAGGCCTTTTAACCCCACTGGATGCTTTTATGGAGAAAACTGTGTAAAGAGATTGTGAGATTGTCAGTTGTGTACACGTGCTGGAGCCCTGATCTGACAGAATATCGAACTTCCCAGTCAGCCCGTACAGTAAGTCATGTAATAGAGTGTGTGACCCTAGAATCAAGTAACAGATGCTGTGATTGATTGATTGATTAAACTGGCATAGGTTTTTCTGAATTATGGCAATTTGTGCGACTTGGTTTGATAGTTCCAAGGAACATGAGAAACATGCAGTAGTTTAAGGCTTTTTTAAGAATCTGTCTGACTCATAACTCACATATATAGCTGTATAAATTTAGCTTTGAACTCACATACATGTATCACTCCTTGGCACTTGCCTGATCATCTTTCAGTGTTCTCAATGTGATGTCAATAGGTAGCACATGAGGTAGTAGAAGCAGCAGTGAGCAAGTGTGTGTGTATGCATGTATCTTGCTGTGCAGCTTGTTCTCTGCAGTGATAGGTACAAGGTGTAGTGCTTTTTACAATGTCTGCAGAATACATTACACAAGAGTATATGCATATTATATAATTGTTTTGTGAATGAGTTGGCAACCAGCATCATGCTGTTAGGGTGATGCCAGCCAAACCAATAGGCATTTCCTGTTAACAGTAAGTTCAAATAGGAGCTAATCTTGGCATGTTTGTGAAATATTTTCACTAGCATAGGAATGAAGTATCAGTAATAACACTGTGTCAACCATGCTGATTGACACAGTGTTATCATTCTATTAATTAGAACATTAAAGATTTCAGCTTTAAGTAAATACCAGCAAATACCCATACTGTTGCCAGAGTCTCAGCAAGCACATACACTCAACTATTTTAAATGCCTTGATCAGCCAGTCTCCCAGCCCTTGGAGAGGGAAAGGTGTAGGCAGCCCTTTCCCTATAGGCCTTTCTCTAGGACAAATGTGGATAAATGAGATAAGTCTTGCTTGTAGCTCTGGCAGTTTACAGAATAAGCTGCAGGTCTTTTACATTGCTGAAGCAGCTCTCCCTCCCTCCCTCTCTTGCTCACCTTTGCCTAACCTTTTCTTTTTCTTACCTCTCAGCATGTCTGACACCGCACCTCTTCCTATGTACTGTAACATTTCAGTTTGAATGTGGCTAACATGATGCATGGTGTTATAAAATTACACGTATGTTGATGTATGCTCAGAAGTAAAGGTTCTGTTTCACCTGATACCAATCATGCATGTTCAGAAGCAGATTTTATGTGGAAGGCATGTCTTTGGACATCTGTATTCTACATTTGCGCTAATGTTTGCTTTTCAGGTGCAATGGCTTGCACAAAAAACTCAGCTCAATCTCAAGTGCTTGTCATTCTGATGACTCCTTGTAAATGTTCCATAATTTACATCTATTGAGATTTCTTTCTGATGTTTTCTTCTGTTTTCCCTCTCACTGACAGATTTTTCTCTCTGTTATTGAGATCATCTTATCTTTTCTCTGTCCCAGTTCTGTGGAGCAATCATGGCGGAGTTGGATGCTTTACTACCCTTGGCGGTAGCCTGCAGGGACAGCTCTCTCCTGGAGGTGCGATCAAGCTTTGTGGAGGCGTGTGGGAGGGCAGCTTTTGCCATGTTGGGTCGTTTGCAGGAGAGGGCCCTGGAGGTACCATCCTCTGCACCCCTGAAGAACCTGCCTGCACTGCTGGCCACTTGCATTTATGTGCACCAACGACTGGAGCACTACCATGCCAGGCTGAAAGATTTAAATACTGCTGCAGCTAAAGTGTAAGGAGAGGATGTGTGCATGTTTGTGAATGTGGGTGGGATTACCTGTGTTTGTGGTCATTATGGGGTTGGGGGAAGTGTGGTATATTGGCTGAAGTAAGTTATGTTTATGTTTGTTCTACTATTAATCTGTATATCGACAGTATCTATCTATCTGTCTCTCGATCCACCCACCTATGACCAATTCCAGCCTAAACTGGATGAAAGACAGAAATGGTTAGTGGTAACTGTCTGAATATTGTGATCTCAATGGATAACTTAAAAATCACTTTAGAAGTGCCAGACCTTTGCTATACAGTTCTGCTGGCTGCCTTGCCAGAGAAGCAACCATATCATAACCGAGCAACTGTGTGAGCCGAGTGGTTTCGCTAATCAACAGAAACATGGAGATGGGTTTGTTGAAATCTCATGTTTGCCATTTTCTTTCTGATAAAACCAAATGTTGCATTTACGGATGAGAATTGTACAGTATTTGTTCCTATGCACTATAATCACAGTGACAGATTCACTGATGTACCGTATGAACCAGCAGATGGTGACTGTAGGCGGCAGTAGGTAGTGCTGTTACAGTGATCTTGTACTCCGCACCCATGTGTATTCTTGTTTAAGACCACTCACCATTCCTTTTCTTTAACATTAGTCCATAATTTCAAAACACCTCTTAATATACCATCACTAGACTCATCAGATAGTTAACTGTCTGCTCAACTGATAATAAACTCAATTGCATAACAAACAACTGAATCACAGAGCAAATGAATATATCACAGCTCATCCCGGCTACGTTCTGTGTATTGTCATGTGATTTCTTACTCCTGTCCCAACTATAAGGTTAGATATTAAAAATTCTAGAATATTTAAAAATTCAAGGAAATTGTAGATTTGAGATTAAGAGGAGGGGGTCCAGATAGTTAAAAAAGAGTGGAAATGATTGACAGGTGATAATGACATCCATATTGTTTCTACATCTGGTGAGGTTTTATGCCCCATAATACCCTCTTAACCTCTGTTCTCCACAGATCCCCTCTAAAGTCATCCCTGGTGCCCTCGGTGCTCCAGTTGTCCCACCTCTGGCCCTGTGTGTCCCTCCACCTGCACTTGCACTGTGCCCCCTCCAGTCAAAAAGCACTTTCCTCTCTTTACACATTCTGGTTTTAAGCCTCATGCACCTCTGTTAACACCTCTCTCTGGAAAGTATCAAGGCAGGCAGATTTAAAGGATATGAAATGTCGCAGTGAACCTTAAGGATAAATCATCTGTTCTTTTGTCTGATCATTTCACCTCATGTTTGTTTGATAGCTCCCTGAATATACAGTAGTCAGTTATGCAGGAATTATATGATTGCGCCCAACTGGACTGTTGACCCCAGTGGTCCCTTTGTTCCCCTAATGTACCATACATACTGTATGATAGTTTATGTACTATGTTTTCTGTCATTACCTTTAAATGTTTGTTTCCTTTCTGTGTGTCTAGATCCCTGACTCTACTCCCGATTCAGAAGTACCAAGAAACAGTGAATGCCTTGAAAGAGCAGCTGTCCCACTACTGTATCCAGGTTTGTTTTATGTGCATTCTTCAGGATGCAGAGAGTCACAACTGGGCTGACTCCAAACCCTTCTATGAGGTAAAATGCTCTTATTGCCTGTAATATATTTTGTTGCCTTTCTTTAACCCTTGAAACATATAATTAGTCTTGCCATGCTAAACTATTAAATGGTGAAATAAATGTAAGTTTCTGGCATTTAAGATATATCAGTGGAGTCTATTGAAGTATTACTTATTTACCCCCAAAAATGAAATGTCAGTGACACATATAAGAACCTCAGTATTTTTTTTATTCCTATCATTATAAAAAGTGAACATTCTAATGCTGCATGTCTTAGAAGGCTTGTTCTGTAGATTTTGAGGAACTCTAGGAATTATACTCTAGAGCTTTCTCACTTTTTCTTTTCATTCCCACAAAACACCTTTGCCTCCTACTCTCCCTCTTCTAACTGAGCCTTCTACCTGAGAACATCTGTGGCTTCCTTGCTGCCTCGGGGGCTCCTGGGATTCAGCCGTTGAAGTCTGTAGTCTACTCTGGGACTGTCTGGAAACAGAATAGGGCCCCTGGAACTCCCCTACCTTTATGCCCTTAAACCAATCTAAACCTTCCCACTCTTTCTTACTTCACCCCGCTTTTGCCTTTCCCCCCTTTGTTCCTCCCTCCTTCCCTGGGTCACTGGTGTCAGACAGACCTGCTGTGTGCAGGTGTGTGCTTTTGTTAAAGCATGCCTGTGTACATCTGCACAGATGAATACATGTCTGAGTGTGCAGCAGCATCTCAGCATATGCATTCAATTAGTTGGATATACGTATATGTACACTATGCATCCATAGTTTTGATGTGTATGTGTAGTTGGATGCATCAGGTTTTCATCTCCTTGATCTCTTGATTCTTTCATGGCTTAATGCAGTTCCAATTTGTATTATTCAGTTTTTTGTTTTTTTATTTATAGTACATTGATGGTGACACATGAAACATTTATTATATGAGGCCAGTTGAGGTCAAAAGAAGTTCAGAACATGGCATAATCTTCCTTGTTAAGATTTTTAAGCATTAAGACCCAAATGCAAAATTTCACCTGGAAAAAAATGCTGTGAATTTTATGTAAGACTTAGTCTTGACTCCAGCCAGGCCATATTCCCTAATAGGAATTTATTCACTGTTGACCTGACTGGTTAAATAAAGTTTGACTTGAATGAATGGTAAAACTTCTCAACCACACAAGTAGTTGTGGCTGCTCTTGGTTTTGATCCAACGTCTGCGTCTGTGTTTGCAAAGTCCACAGGCGGAGGATAGCTAACTAATCTCATAGTTAGCCACATAGAGCGTGGTCACGCTCCCCATCACCTGGCGATCCCTAAATGAGTAGCTCCAGGGAGGGAAATGAGACAACTACAATGTGAGATAGATGAGGTGAAGAGGAAAAAAATGAAATGGGACGGAGGAGTGTGATGTGTTGAAGATGGGAGGAAAGTAGAGTTTTGGACATGTCAGTATCTTTTCTACACACACCATCCGCTGGAGCAGAGAAGTTTGGATGAGCTGAGGTAGATCAGGGAGGTTATGAATGAACCCTTCTATATATATGGTATTTTTCAACAAAGCTGCTGGATGCCAGGATAATAATGTCCCCTCTCCCTTCTGACTTCTCATTGTCACTTGTACATGCCTTCTTTTTTCAGAAAACTTTCCCCTCTACTCTCTTTCTGTCTCTCTGTATGTGTGAGCATGTATGTGCGTGCTGTTGTGATGTGTTCAGCAGCTTAGGATTTTAAAGCAGTCTAAAATCCCACTGGGGGATGAAGCCCAGGTGCAGAATGCAAGTGGCGTGACCACTGAGACATTCTGGCGTTGACAGACCTTCCTCTGTCTCTGTCTTTCTTCTCCTTCATGTTTTTCTCTTCTGTGTTTTTTCTTCACTGTCAATGTCCATATCACAATATATCTTCATCTGTTACGCACTCCTTCCATTCTACCACTTTCTTTCACAGGGAGAGCGCTTTTCCTTCTCAGTGCAGATGTGGTTTTACTTCCTGTGTGGGCTCCGTAGTGACCTGTGGGCAGTCCTTCCAGCACAGCTGGCCAAGGAGGTGCTTGGCCAGGTGGTGGCAGAGACTTTACAGTGGCTGGTGCAAAGATATGCCAGGGCCCATCCTTCATACAAGAGACACCTGCAGATCAGGTAGTTGAATATGTACCATTCTGACCTCAGTGATCTTCACTTGAGATTAACTTTCTTTTACAAAGTAGACTACTACAATAATACCTTCTAGCTAGTTTTACTCAATTTCTATTGGTCTGATGGTTGAGGTCTGTTAGTATATCACTGGCACACTACACTATCTGTACAGGCTCAGTGGGTCCTCCTCTACATCCTCTTTTTGGTCTTTTCCTCATTCAGCCGAATGATGACAATGACATACAGTAAGAGGACGAAAGATAAAGAGCAGTGTACCTGTTTAGCACAGCATGATGTCAGCACTAAACCTGGTTTATGTTCCTTGGATATGCATGTAGTTCTGAAGGGACAATTTTAAAGTGTGAGGCTAGGTTAAACAGATGGCTTTTCAAACCTTCTCCAAGTTCTTCTGTTTAGCACTCACATGGGTATTGTTACACTACCTCACCTCTCCTGTATGAGTCCAACTCTGTGTGTGTCTAATAACAATGTACAGTAGACCACAGGGAGGCAAGGATGAGGACACGATATGGAGCTCTCCCCAACAAATTGAGGAAACAGATTTATGGGTGTTAAAAAGTATAAAACCATTGACTTCTACAGTGAAATCCAAAGCTAGCAGTACACTTAACTTCCCAGCAATAAAATCACCAAGTGGTTCTGTAATCTGACTGGCTATGCAATGAGGCTTGCAGATGCCAACCTTTGAAGACAGACATATTCACTTTCAGTGCCTTAACATAATAGTGCATTTTTCCCTCTCTCGCTTATGTTCTCACATTTTTTCTCTCTCATCTCATCATTTCTATTCTCATCTATCAATTCACCTTTTCTGCTTACTGTGTCCAAGATGTGACATTACAGCAGTGTTGATGTATGTGGAGCAGCTTATGTGGAGTTTGTGTGAAAGCCCGGAGGACTTAGTGCATCCCAAATCTTCTTCAACATGTGTCATAATAGCGGGTGGATCAGACTGGCCATATCAAATCCACAGCCTATGTGAACAACTCCTGACAGTCCTTGTCATTGTCACAGCACCCCTGCCTTTGCTGTACAGGTTTGTATGCACATTCTGTTTTTGTTATTTAAATTTACATTCCAGAAAATATGACCTATGTATACCAAAATGATTTGTAATTTCCTTATGATCATATGAGTGTAGCTGCTGAGTGTGTCTTAAATGACAATAGCTTTAACCCCACACTAGATTTTATAAAGACAAAAGTGGACTGCTAATGGTAAAAATAAATAAAATAAAATGGGAAGATACAGGAAGATGATTTTGGTTCCATAAAATTACTACATGGAGTAGCAGCATTTCAATATAAAGGCATGTGTAGATATTTTCTGTTTTAAAACTGTCATTTGCTGTCTCAGTTTCTCCAGGACATTCATGATTAATCCTGTGAAGGAGTCTGTGCCACACCAGCCCAACAGCCCTGTTGTACACTGGCTAAATGCAATCAACCCTGACCTCTTCACAGAGCAGGCCATACAGTATGTAAAATACACCCACTGCACCATATATCACTATATATCACATGTAGTGGATATGTTACATTATGCATGTTCACACACAAACACTCCAGTATGCTAAGCCATTATATGCAGCTCCACTAACTGGATAGAGAACCATATGCATGTGCAGAGCTGCAGCCGCATACCAGTATTATATGTTCAGATACACTATATATCCGGACTTACCCATTGCTTGGGTCTTAAAATTAGAGTTTTTGTGGTAATACAACACAGATGCAAGACAAAAAAGAAGAAATAACAAACTGCTGTTACTGTAGATTTTTTTTATGTTGATGGTTGCTGAGGGCGTACTAGTGTATGTGCTAGTGTATGCAGTTGTATGCATGTGTCTGCTTACATGTATGCACATGTGTGTCCAGTTATTGTTGTGACCTTGACGATGCAGTCAATCACTCTCTTTCTTCACCCTTGACTCCACCCTCCACCCCTCATCTCCCTCACAGCCAGAGGTGATGTCACTGAGTGCTGGGGGAGCACAAATCAAACTAAGCACTGCTCTCCTGCTTCTAAGTATTGGGGAGGTGAAATTAGTTTGTTTTTATGACCTCTTTATTTTTCTGCTCCCACCTCCTGCCTGCTTGCAAGGAGGCCAGAGGGGGCTGCCAGTGGCCCGGGGCCATATCACAGATCCTTATGCAGGACCCAGCCTCTGTGGCCAAAGCAGCCCATTAAAATAAACTAACTATTCTGGGTATTAAATAAAACAATAATAAAATCACAAAGCACAGGTTATAAAGAAATTGTCTGAAGTTATGTTTTCTGGCCTGATGTGTATTTCTGTATTCCTCCTGCCTTTGTATATATGTGTGTCTTGGTTATGTAATTTGACCCTGCGGCCAGGTAGATTTATCAGAGCAGTTAAAAGAGAGTTTCTTGTGAATTTGCAGTCCCAGTGACATCATAAATTGCAGTGTCAGGTTGAGGCACAGTTTTCCTCAGTCAAGCGGCAGGGTGCACCGTGTTCTAGCTTTTTGGCTCAAATAGAATGGTTAATTTCTGGGCACACACCCCTATACAGCCTCCCACTTCCTCTCTCTTTCGATTCTAACTCTGTCAACTCCTTCCAACAGATTTTATTGAGATGTATAAAGTAACATGCAGTCAGCATGCTCTCATACTTGCACACATACATAACCACAAGCATAAGCACTGAAGGGTGCACACACACACACACACACACACACACACACACACACACACACACACACCAAGGATACGGCTCATTACCCACAGCTGGCTGCAGCCTCTTGGTTATACAAAAGATGTAGGAGGGGGGTTCTGCTGTATATTCATGTATTTGGCTGTCTCCCAAATGTTAATTTGCTTTTAGCTAGCCAAGATTAGAGCTAATTCCTTCCTGATGCACTCTATAAGTAAGTGAGAGTGAAGGCATTTTCAGAATAAGTTCATATCAGAAGTGAATGACATTGAAGGAAATTACCATTGTGGCGTAAGAACTATTTCCTCCTGGATTGGCATCAAGGACAACTGTGACATCTGTCTTTGTGTTTCATTTGTGAAGCTTTTTTCCCTCCTTTATTGTCTTGCTAAACAGACTACTGTCTGTACTCTCACCTGACACTGCAGAACTGTCAACTTTGTTTTGCTTCTTTCTGCTCTCAGAGATGGCCCTAAGAGTCAAGCAGCCCTTGCATGTCAGCTAAGGCTGCTGACCTCTGACCCAGGAAGCAATCTCAGGTTGCTGCTGCGGATGCTGCTGTACAGAGATTGTCACCTGCCCAGAGTACTCCTGCAAAACTCTTGTAAGTCTGTTTTTTAGTGTATGTAGATTGATATACAGCATGCTGATGGAAAAAGACAAATGTGTGTGTATGAGAGCTGTGTACATGTCTAGCCATCTATCTTTTAAGAGAAAATTGAAGCCACTTGCTTTACTTCTTTAATATTTCCCTTTTTATATTAGTGGACCCACAGAGCCAACCCTACAGGGGCCATGCGTAGGAAGGTGTTTACCACTGTCTTAATTATGATGCTCTAAGATCCTAAGCGAGTTATTCAGACCTTAGATGAGCTCTGTCCATTTTATGAAGTTATCATCAGCATCTTTGCCGTCATCATCATTTTCACCTTGGTAATCATCATCGCTAAATCAATAGAGCGTAGTAATAAACACTCAACAGGCCCAGGCGGAGCACACAGGCTGACCTTTAAAGATTTTCCCTTCCTTCTTCTCTGCTCCGCACTGCAACAGTCTAACCTTTAAAGACTGTTGTGCACTCGCACATTAATTCACATTATAGCGACCTCATTAATAACCACTCTCACTGTCTCATTCTTTTGCTCGGTCAAAGTCTGTCTCAGAGGCCCTGCAATGCTTCTCCCCGCACGCTGCCGTAAATCAAACACTGGAAGCGCTGAGTCTCGCGTGTTATCATGGTGACTGGCTAATTAACCAGGAAGCAGACAGACAGACAGAAAGAGCAGCTTGACTGAACACCTACACTTCCCCATACATGTATATCCTCGAACGTCTTGGTGGTTTGATGATATGTAAATGGATTTCTTTGCAGAGGGATAACTCCTCCCCCACATTTACAGTAACAGTTTTTGCTTTTGTGAAACTCACCCTAACGAACGTACACTACAGTACTTCTTTTGAACACAAACACATGCACACATACACGTACACGCACACACGGCCTTTTTATTATCATCAATGTGGCTGCTTCCAATTACAGGGGTTTGCAGAGAGGACTCTTGTGACTGGTTGACTGGTTTTCCGGAAGATAAACAGGTGTATGTATTGGCTGTGTATCAAGGCTGGATAATCTTTGAGAGAGAGGAAGGGAAAGATGGTGAGGAAAAATAGAAAAAGCAGCTGAAAACCTGACATAGAAACACAAACACACTGAAATTATTGTGTGCTGCAGCAGTAGTGGAAACTCCACAGAGATGTGCCAGCACACTTTCATCTGTTTTTTTCTGAACTCATCAGCCGCTCCATAATGGGATCATTATTAAAAGGCACCTTGTTAACCTGCCCTGCTCTCCAGCACCCCAAGTGGAAATTAATGTTAGTCACCACTGTCTCCTCCGAATGTTGCAGCCAGATATCCAGAATACTGTCTCCTTATGGACCAATTACCATAAAGGTAGAGAACAAGATACAGGTGAAACCTGCATAATGACATCTAATTGACTGATTGTAGGCCAGGGTGGCTGGCCACATTTTAGTGTGTGATAGTTAAAGAAAAAGAGAGAGTGAGGAACGTAAAGAGGAAGAGATACTGACAGGGAGACAGATGAAAAATCAGTTCTCATCTGGACCTTCAGTGGTGGCAGTGCACCCCACCTGTCTGCTATTAAGCTGACGGAGATTATTGGCCCTGTTATGCAGCAGCTAATTTAGCCCTGTCATTTTAAAATATTTTAACATTAGTCAGATGGAAATCATGCTGCCCTCCACCACAGCGCCCCCTCACTGACTGCTGCATTGAATACACTCTCCTTTTCAGATAGCTGTCATCTCCCACACAGCAGACTGACAGACCGCTGGATGTCTGCCACCTCTGGAGCAATGGGCCTTTCCTCAGCAACCCCTGTCAACTGTAACACACACAAACAACTTTTAACACACAAACCACATATATAGACATCCATATAGGTTACACACGCACATACCTCCATCCTCAGCCCTGTGCTCAGACAGCAACCCCCACAAGGACACCCTGTCAAAACCTCTTCCTTTTCACTTCCTGTCTCCATGTGCTGTGGATCCCACAGCCAAGGGCTTTGAAATCTGTTTCTTTTTCAGTTTTTTCCCCCCCTGGTCTGTTTTTTTCCCTCCACCTAACACAGATGTGGCTTTTTCTTCTCCTTCTATTCCACAATTCCTTTTGTTCAGCCTTTCTGTTAACATATGTCAGGTTGGGCAGCCTTGACATTTTCCAATGTGTTTTTGTGCAAAGAAATCAAGATGATGATTCATAGG
>NW_018127903.1:1168792-1175934 GCF_001952655.1 Monopterus albus
GAAGAATATTAAGATTCCCCAAATTCACTGAGATTTTGAATATCTATACATTTGTTTGTATTGTGCACAGACTGATTCTGTTTTTTCCCATTTTTTTCAGATTTTTGCCAAGAAAGTGGCTTAGGAACATCTACAGAGAATTGCAAGGCAGGAGATAACTTTATAGTCGCATTGTTCAACCTTTTCAGTTGCCTGAATAATGTTCCCAAGGCCTTGACTCAGGCCTTTCAACCATACCTGGAGAGAGTACACATATGGGAATATCTTTACACACTGGCAGGTAAAGTAGCAGCTAGCTGATGTGTAATGTTGTGATTCTAGGGTCAATACTACAGACTAACATTAATCAATCATCTTCCAAGATACTAAGACGTTGTTTCATGCTTAGATAACAGGAAATTACAGTTGCTCATTTGGAGGATTGACCACATTTTTTGACATTGCATACACGTGAGTTAAAGCATGACTTTAATATGCTGTTACAGAGGCTGCGATAACTTCCCAAGTTCTTCTTTCTTTCCGCCTCTTACTGTGTGCAAGCTTTCACACAGAGGTTAATCAGAACTCCTGTGGAGTATGGAGCCTTTTTTTGTGGTGATTTTTATATCCTGGGTGAGTGGTAATTATTGCGGTATAAATTAGGGCGATTGGAGAAGTGTATTTGGATGAAGATGGAGCAAAGGAGGGGTCGACCGAAGGAAAGAATGAACAAGAGATAGAGCAAGCCAGAAAGAGAATTCTCAATGTCATCCAATCATCATTTATCCTCATAGGGTAATTAGTTTAATTATTGGATTGTGCCAGATCTTTGTATTATAATTTTGGTTACAGGATACCCCTGGTGCCCCCATTTCTATTTAAACTGTTCACTGAGTTAACTTTCACTGTTTCTCCACTTACAGTGATGTTTCACCGCACTGTAGTTGGTTGTTTCAAATCAATAGACTAGTCAGTAAAGTGGCAGGCGGTATAAAGTCTGAAAATCCAAGTGACTTTGAAAAATAGGTCTAGGTCTCACCTGCCACAGTGCACTCCTTTGAAAAGCTATATCATTTTCTGTTCCCGCTCCCTCTCTTTCCTTGGGTCTGAGGTCACACATTTGTTAGGCATCCCTGGAGAGTTCAATACACTTCCAGCGCCGTCACAGTACTATAGCTCTCTGATGTAGCCTTTGGTTTTATAGCCGACGTTATAGGAAGTTTATGAGTGCCATACAAATTTATGCTGTAGCTGCTCTGCTATCAGTATGAGTAGGATGTGAATGGGCAGAATGATGAAAGAAACAGTGCACCTGGAGAAGGTAGTAAGATTTCTACTGCCAGGCCACCTGGGTTTGATCGTGAACATCTGAATGTTACTTGATATCACTTGCTTTTAGTGTAGATAATTCAACAGTACTTGTCTGCTTAGTTCATTTTCCCCAGTTGATTTCTGTTCATTGATTAAACCAACTAGTCACTCTGTCAGTTGGTTGTCTCAAGAATAATAATAATAAAAAAAGCTGACGTTACAATCAGGGATTTCAGTTTCTTACTCTCATTTTATACTGTTATTTGTGTTGCAACCAACTGGCCATAACCTTAATTTTAGCTACATTTACATTACAGGCCTTAATCCTCAGTTCTGGTCTTGTTTCCAAATCTGTTTTTTTATGTTGATAGTTCAAAATCTTGTTTGTGTTCACACATTTGAGATAAGATCAGATTTTAGTCACTTGGAGGGAGAAAAAAAATTGGATTTAGGCCACTTCAATGTGTGAACACAGCCTTTGTGGTTGTTCTTGCACAGCTCATTTTTATCCTTTTTTAATTTAATTTTAAAATCAGTGGTAGATAGAATTAGTAAGGTCTTAAGTCCTGAAGTTGATATTCTTTCAGCCACCCTTCTTTACCTGCTGCATAAATTTTATTTTTGACAGACACAACACAGACAGTACCTGTAGTGATCAGCTGTGTCAGGGCTATAATCACCAAGGCGACCAACAGCATCCTAGTACACCTGGTCTCCATGGTGATGGACTGGCAGGCCACACAGGAGCCCAGTGGAGCCTTGTTCAAGTGGAATATACCAGAGAGTGTCCTGGCTAAAATACCCAAGGAGTGGAACTACATGCCCCTGGAAGCACAGGGAAAGGAGACTGCCACTGAGAGTGAGCACAGACTGGGTGTCACATGGGGGTCAATGCAACTGAGGTTTTAAAAACTTAGGAGTTGCTCCAAAACTAACAGCTAACACTTCTTTGTCTTTCAAGGTATCATATCCCAAGTCACTCAAGCCATGTCCTTCATTTTCACCAACCTGCCCTTTGCTGTAGCATCGGTGCCTCTCCCAGTTCGCTTCCTATTCCAAGAAGCAGAGGTGCACCTCTCCCAGCATTCCCTGCAGTTGCATTTGGTGGGCCTGTTGCTTTGGGCCATACTAGGCTACCTGATCCAGGGCTTGGAGGATGTGGACACATTAGAGCAGATCAGTGGTCTGGCCTTGGACCGTGGGGCAAAAGACCGCCTGTCCCTGCTGGCTGAATGCCTACAGGCTTCCATAGGCATTCAACACAAAGTAACGTCTTAGTGCTCAAAACAAGTCTTTACACATTATACACAGTATGTTTTAAAACACTGATATTATCATTTAATCATATTGATGGTTGATTTGATGTCAGCCCTGAGTTTATTTTCTTGCTCATTTACCTCTGCTGTTTGTGGTGTTTCTGGCAGGATGTTCCCAACCCCACAGTGCACAAAGTGCTGCAGGTTCTGGAGGAAAAAAGAGCCAAATGGACAACCATACAGCTACAGAAGGCCCGGAAGCTCTGTTCAGATAGGTGAGATGTCAACATCAGGGATTTAGAAAGAGGTCAAGGTTAGCATTGATGTAGATTATATAGTTTTTATGCATTTTGGAAAGTGCTATACATGGATTGCCCATCATTAGTTTCAGTTGGTACTAATTGTTTATGTGCACCTTCAATAGAAAATTAGTTATTTTATTCTGATCATTCTGACCATAGAAACTGCTTTTTAGAAAATGAACTCTCCAGTACATCATTTTAGTAATTTATCAATAGTAAGTTGGAGGTTGAGGGCTGATGGACTTATGGTGTATTCAGCTATTCACATTCAATATAGATAGCCTACTGAATAAAACAATGAAAATGAATGCAGCTTAGATTTGTTTTTTTTTTTAAACTGAGCACTCAAATTCTGATGTATTATATCAACAAGATCATTTTTTATTGAAAAGCTTTATGAGTAAGATAATGAATCTCAGATGCTTGTTGTGGTAAATGATGGGCATGCTCTCTGACTGACTAGACTGTGGGCTGGAGTGATGGGAAAGCATCTTTCACTTTGGGCCAATATGTGACCTTTGATGTTGCGTATGAAGCTTGTTCCCAGAAACTGCGTCTCTGGTCACTCATTTCATCATAACAAACTCTTGATACATCAATCCTCATAAAAAGGTGATTCAGTGCCGTAACACAGCAAGTGCAATTTAAAAAGGAATGAAATAAATAAAATAATATAAGACACTGAGTAGATTATGGGCAGTTCTAGGAAATGCTCTCTGTTTCAGTAACAGTAAGAAGAGACAGGATTTTGGGGGGGGGAGAAGAGACAGGGCGGTGCAGGGTTTGGGAGGGGGACAAGTGAAAGAAGAGTGATTATGTATCACCTGTCAGAGGCATTCAGAGCGATCATTACTATTCATTAAACTAACCTTCACAGGGAAGTGACGCCTGGCTTGTAAACAATCAGAGTACAGTGTCAGAAGGAGAGAGAGAGGGCGAGAGAGAGAGCGGTGGATGTACTGTAATAACTCCAAAAACAACTGGCACTTCACTTACTGGCATCTCACTCATGCACCCACATACACACAGTGTAACACCTTCTACAAAGAACATTTGCCTCTTATAAGCCCTACCACCTCTGTTCCCTCATCCCACTTTCCCTTCCTCCTTTCCCAACAGTAACCCCCTCCCCTCACATCACCCACCTTGTCTTTGCAAAGTAATTTGTAGAGGAGAAGATTATTGTTCTCCATCATGGTGACCCTGGCTGGGCTGACGGGATGCATACACAGATGAAGATGAATGCAGTTATTCCTTGGCGGAGGTCTGCCTCTTTCAGGGCACATTGGCCCTAATGACATGATTGATAGGCTGTCCCAAATCCGGAGGGGCTCTCATTAATCACCCTGCTGACTGAATCCAATCATCTGCTTCACCTGCACAGTGATGGACAGGAAAGGATACAGCGCAGGTGCTGACACGGATGCACAGCCACCATTGCCAACAACACTACTGCTGGGCGGCCAAGTAAAAGAATGAAGGGACATATATGGACAGGATGAGACTCCTCTTGCTTTGCTTCTCTCAATGTCAAGCAGCCAATGGCTGGCTGACAAGTGACACTGTTTCTGCCACCTTATAATTACAAAGGGGAAAAGAGCAAGAGAAGGAGAGAGAGAACCATGACAGGAAGTGTATGTGAAAGAGAAGATTTGATGGACGGTAGTGTGATATCCATCCATACAGGAAGGGCAGGAAAATGATGGAGGCATCTGCCAGGGTTGGAGACTGTACATGCATGAGGACCTTGACACACAATTACATACACACATAAACACTTAAGAAGACACACCCCAATCTTTTTTTAATACAGCAGCATCCTTCGGTCAAAATGTTCCCCTCTCTGTCTCATAATGGTAATCAAAACTGTGAAAGTCATTTTGTTATTTAACCCTCGACAACATGTCTGTTTTTCACTCACTTTCACCCTGGTTACCTTTGACTGTACCGCTCGGTTTTTAGACAGATACTGAGGCACATAATATTTCATTCCTTGCCAGAATTAAAATGTCAGTTACTTTGGCCTCTGGAGTGAATGATTGCTCTAAAGAACTAAAAAAAATTATTCTTTTTAAACTCGGACACTGGGAGTAAGTTAATTTTCTTCTGTATAGCATATTCCAAATTTTATCCCAAATTCCTCTCTAAACTAGACCATTCTTCCTCAGCTAGTGGTGGTATTCAGAAAGGAGCTTACACTTCCCTCATTCCTGTTTCCTCTCCTTTCTTTTTGCCACACTCTGTTCTCCCTGTCATTGTGTATTCTCACCCATCTCCTTCTTTTCACATCTCTGTTTCTGTTTCTCTCTCAGTGTATTTGAGCAAGGAAAGGGAAGCGGAGACGCTGCAGCTGAACTGACTGAGCAGAAAATAGGCCTGATGCTGCTGGAGGTCTGCCACAAAGCAGGTGGCAGCGACTACCTGAGGCAGATCTATCACATCATCCAAGGCAATGAGGTAGGGAAGCACTCCCTCTCCCCAGCAATTAGGTGGCTGCTGGCCTGAGGCCGCAGGCTGTTCAGGAGGGGGAGACAGAGGGAAGAGGGTTGCTGCTTGTGTGCAGACTGCTTGTTCTGATCTTCTGTTGTTCAGGTGACCTCGAGGGTACAAACCTACTGTGATTTCCTGTGTTTTATGCTCACCAGATGTAGAGGAGAGGGAGCCACATGGAGCTCTTAGATTTGGTATAGCGCTTTTTGGAAGAGATCAGAGGGAGAAACAGCAGTCATGCTGTTTCCTTTTTTCTAACTCAAGTGGAAGTTATTTTAGCTGATTTTACTTAAGAAAGTTTAAGAAAATGAAGAGTAGCAGGTCTCTAGAAAGGGCTCAAGTTAGTGTGAATAAATATATAATGTATCGAGAAAGTTTAGTGATATTTTTCTTTTCGTTTGATCAAAAAAGTGAGAGGGGGCTTTCCATTAGTAAAAAGTACATAGCACGTGTTATGTATAGCACCTGAAGTTGTTTAACTGGTTCCATAACACATTTCAGGGAGGCCAGTTGGCATTTCTTCTCTAGAGAAAATAAAACGGAAACATCATCCACCTACTCTACACTACATATATAACAGCCTGCTGCTACTGTATATCAACATACACATAAAATGGATTCCAGGAAGACATCATATAGTGATTTATAATAATAATTATGATAATTGTGACATTACATAAAAGCATATACAATAGTACATACAGAAGTCAACATTTTCATATGCTTGCACCACTTCTCCACACTCAGCTGGGCACCCATGAAAAATCCTCCATTGCTTGGCCAGTTATATTAATACACAGTAGAGGACCTGCAGTGGTCATCCCATCTTAGTATATATACAAAAGGTATAAGTGCATAACAAAGTTGTCTAAAGTGCTGCAGTAGGAGAAGCTACCCTTGGTCAGTGCTTCTTACTGACATGGCACTCCTATAACTTATCCATTAGGACATAGCGTGGAATAACACAAACATAATTGCCCCATACATTATGCCACTGCTGCTGGAATCTATGAAATGTTTTAACTTGCTTAGCAGTTTGAGAGAATGTGAATGGGATTCCCAAGCCTCCTGGCAGCTCAAGTATCTCTACCCACCCAAGGTCATGACAAGAACACGTAGGTCAGGGACAGACTGGGCTGGTGGTGAGATGGAGTGAGAGGAGGTTTGGAGGCCATGTCAAGCTGACAGATGGGACTATAGTGAATTCACACCAGGATGCCCCTGTATACACAAACACATATCAAGACATACTGTGCACACAGTCATTACTTTACCCTGTACATCTTGCTAGACACCTCCACTAAGGTTACGGAAACAAAAGTAGAGTCTATTGGTGTCCTGAAATCCCCTCTTGTTCTCTACATTGACACACATTATCTATCATTATCTATTTGATCAGTGCTTTCACAGCTATTTCTGAACAGCTGTGATTAATCTCCACTTTTGTGAGACTGATCAGTAAGGGAGTATGTGGATAGAGACCATTCTGCCCGTACCAATGCTACTGCAGGCTGGAGAAAGTGCAGCTTAGTTTATTCTTTCAGTCAAACTGGTTGTCAGTTAAAAACACATCTTCAAAGGTTTATTATCATTATTGCAAAAAGACCTGCTATAACAGAAATGTTCCAAATGTAAAGTTCACTACATGGTGAATGTCCTTGTGCATAATCTGTTGCATTTTCAGTTTGAGGAAGTTTATTTAATGTTTAGATAACTGTTTGGCCTCTCTTTGTTGGTTTTAGTTTGTCTTTACAGAATATTTCTGTCAGTCTGTCAGTCACAGTATTTCTTTTTAGACGTCTCT
>NW_018127903.1:1175987-1184915 GCF_001952655.1 Monopterus albus
TGAGTGGAAGCACTAACTCACCAAATGATCCTCCTCACTTGGTGAACTTTGACCTTGGCACTGACTGTCCTGCGGGCACAGCCTGTTTCAACCCTCTTCATCAGTTTGACCACATTGGCACAAAGAAGCTGGATCAGGTTTGTCAAATATTTTTTAGGTTGTCACCACAATTTATATTGGTAGTAAATCATCTGTCCATTATTTTAGCTTTATGAAATCTCTATGGGTTTCTAGTGATTATTAGATCTTCTTTATGTACTTTGTACTGTATAGGGGTACTTGTGAGGTGCAGGGTAGTTATGTTTTAACTTTTCTCCCAAGGCCAGAAGCTTAATGTTGAAGGTTAGGAGCTGTTTGAATGTCTAGTGAACTGGATGCCGTGGCAGTCTTTGAAGCTGTTAGGTCTTTCTGGGGCTCGGCTTCCCTATTCTCCATAGGTCGCTGCTTTTTTCCAAGCAGGAGTTATACTCGCAGGAAGAAAAGAACACTGAAAAGGTGAAACGATGACAGAGATTTTCTTTTTCATAAAAAAGTGAGTAATGTTAAACGAGAGTGCAGTTTTGAAGTGCACTTCTTAAGGGCTTTGAACCATACACCCTTTTACCCCAAACTTAGCCCCAGGAGTGCCGCCATGCTATTCAATTAATTGCTAGTTTTTTTCTATTCCTTTTTTTCTTTCCCGAAAGGGGATACATCTACCTACAGGTAGTTTTAGTCCATGGTAAGAGTTTCCTCCTATCAAGGGAAGTAACATATATACTGTATATCACACAAAACAAAGGCTAGTATTTCCTCAACATGGGCTTGTGTCTCTTTGTACTTTTTAGAAATGGAGTACATGCATTTATACATTTGTGATCTCTTGTGGTGATGCTGCTGTTTTTTTTGTTTTGTTTTTTAAGAGTGGACATGCTTTAAGCTAAGACTTGGCCTGTTTTCAGCTTATCACAGGAGGCTGCATAGCTTTGCATAGAAATACCCTATTAGTAGAATGATTAAAATGGTCCTCTGCTTCAGGTGCCTGTGTTGTTTGTCAAATAAAATGGAGGGAGGACGGAAAAAAGTTACATCCATCAATCATCTATGAGGAGGGAATAGAGGGGGGATGGATGGAGGGAGGGAACGAGTAGAGTTCTCCTCTTTTTGTAAATAAAATTGGAGCCTGGAGTTAAGAGTGACATTTAGGCAATCAAAGCAATCTGATTTTTATTTGCTTTCTCAATATGGCGCTAGTGTCAGGTTGAGTATTTTTGTGCATGTGTGTGTGCCCTTAGTATTACTAACATTATGAGGACTGCAACCTGTTAAAACACCACATTGTGGGGACTTTGCCTTCCTCATGGGGACCAGAGGCTGGTCCCCACCAAGTAAATCATTGAATTTTAGGGTGACAACATGGGTTAAGGTTAGGGTTAGGTTAAGGTTAGGGTTTGGCAAGTAGTGGTTATGTGTTAGGTTTGGGGTAAATCTCTAGGAAATAAATGTAAGTCAATGTAAAAGCCCCACGAGTAATGAAAATATACTTGTGTGTGTGTGTTAGGTAGAAACCATAAAAAAGAGAAAGAGAGAGAAATGGAGGGTGGGGTGAAAGCAGTCAGAAGAGTAACGACTTCCTCCCAAAATTGATTTATCTTACTATAAATGATGGCTACATCCCCGAGATGGATTTATAAATTAATTGCTGTCTTATTGGAATAAAAACCTTCTTGTGCGGACATGATTGATCGCCTGGTGTCAGTGGCCTACACTGGGGACCCCCCCCCCACCACCTTTGTTTGTGGGTCCCAGCTGGAGCAGTAATGCACTGATGGTATTAACCCTGATTAATAACTAACTATACGCTATCCCCATACATCAACAGAGTGCCGTGGTCGACTGGGCATGGGACTGGCCAAGGCTGCTGCCAGCCTATCAGGGCATGAGTCAGGTCACCTTCAAAACTCTACTGGCCAACAGGTGAACAGTAATTTCAATTGTTACATATATGCATGTTTACTGACACCACTGTGTACATATGTGCACAAATAATCCTCAAGGTGTTTTTGTTTGTAAGCATTTTTTTTTTCATAAAACAAAAGCCTCACTCCACAGAGACATGTGTTGCTGTCTTTACCTGTACAAAATGAGGCGTTCACTTGGGAATCCTAAGGCAAGTTCTTTTTTTTTGTTTCATCTCCAAATTCTCTTTTGATTTAGTTTTGGCATAAGCTTTAGTCACTGGGGATCAGC
Source organism: Monopterus albus (assembly GCF_001952655.1). Classification (NCBI taxonomy): domain Eukaryota; kingdom Metazoa; phylum Chordata; class Actinopteri; order Synbranchiformes; family Synbranchidae; genus Monopterus; species Monopterus albus. The sequence continues at coordinate 1,178,217 of NW_018127903.1, forward strand.
TCTTCATCAGAAGTTCAAACTTCTACTTTGTTCAGAGGCCAAGGGCTCCTGTGGCTTCCATAATGGAGAGGCTGAGCTGTGGAAAGACTCTGGAAAATGGATATTGGGATACTATAATATGCTGTGTGTGTTGATTCATGGAATGCTGTCATTGTGAATGCACGCACTGTCTGCGTGGACAAAATGTTTGTAGATCTTGGTAATTGGGGTGCCCCACCTCTTTGCATACTTCGGAGGCCTTGAGGCAGACACAGAAGTAGTTAGAGATGGAAAAAGAGTGGATGGCTCAGATCTTGGTGTCACCTGATTGAAGAGTTTTTCCCTCAAGTCCACCACTCCTGTCCCATTCCCCCCCCGTTCTGCTCTGCAACGGGCATAAATATTTATGCAGGTATGTGACACATATTAGATGGCAATACTTCAGCCTGTTCCCTGTTCTCCATTCACAGCTGTCACGCTGCCAGCTATCAGGGAGCCATGGGGCTACTGCACCTTGTCTCCACGCCTACGCCCAATCCATTCTAAATCACTGCCATTGTAACACACACACACACACACCTTTTTAACAAAGGGCAAGCTCTGCATCTGCCAAGGACACAGGTCTAATAAGGGTGAAGTACAGAGCTCTGTGCTGTGACGAGTTTTGTCTCTTTCACACTTCTACCCCCTCTTCCCACACACACACACACACACACATACGCACACACTCCATTCCTACTTCTCTTATATGCTGCTTTGTTGCATGTTAAAAAAGATACTGTCATTGCTTGACTGAGCCAAATTAGTGTTGGGGAATTCATGAATAGAAACTGAATGAAGTGGATATGGAGGCAGAGAAAAAGAGAGAGAGAGCGAGAGAGACTGGACTTGCAATTTGAAATTGTGAGTGACATGAGAGAGAGAGAGAAAGCAGTCAATGCTGACACGACAGCAAAACATATGAGGAAGGACAGGAGTGGGAGGGTTAAAGGCTATATAATTCAGCCTAATCTCACAGCATCAAACTGTCTGAGATTCTGTCATTTGCCTCATTAGCCTCTCTTTGTTGGGCCAGAGGAGCAGATTTCATGGAGGATTAAGAGAATGGCTTTAGTTCTGCCTGAGATGCTCACACAGAGCGGGAAGTTAGTTTCATGGCTGGCAACGTGTAAGCTGTCAAAGTTTTCTTCAGATCCAGTTCTGACTCAAAACTATCTCTCAAGCTATAGAAGGCCATTCATGGGATAAGCACATTGATGTCAGATCCACTGATCCATTTGTTAGTGCTTAGGATAATGCTTTCTGTGTAACCACAGACTGAAGTGCCCTCAGCTGTTTTCACAGAAGCTTCACAACAATTACTTCTTTATTGTGTGCTGTTGCTGGACAAACCACATGAGATAATCTTACACACTTGACAAAATGAATAGTAAAACACTTATTATTATGACATTGTGATGATCTGTATTTTCTATTATATACCCTAAGTTTTTACTCTCCATGAATGACTTCCCTTCCCTATACACACACCCAGTGTTTTTTTTTTCTTTGCCCAAACAGTGTGAGTTAGCAGTGTGGCCAATTGGCCTCCTATATATTGTTACAGTGGCAGGACTGTGCCCAGGGTTTATATCACATTCTAATGGAGCAAGGCTATGAGTTAAGGGCGGTAGGCTTTTACAACAGGACTGTTAAATCACTCTACAGATGACTTCATTAGCAGAGCAGGGCACATGCTGAGACACTTGCACCTGCATACACATTAACACACACACACACACACACACACACACACACACTTTCACCCTGCTACCTTGACGGTGTAACATTGGGACCAGACAGGAGGGAGAGTGGATTTATGCAGGCATGTGTGTGTGTGTGTCCTTCTTTGTCACCTGTCACTTCAGTTCCCTCAGCACGATGGCTCATCCATCATCTGCAGATTGAGCTTTTCAGCAGAAGCCAGCCTGATTAATACTAGCCTAGGACCCCCAGGGTGGACTGACTGACCTGACTTCCTGGCAGGCAGGCTGTATACATGGATAGTTAGATGATTTGTGGCTGGGCTAACTTTTTAGCCTGCCTGACTTAATGGCGGACTGCCTTGGTTAGGTAAATGTACTGTATGTAGGAATTAGTGATTAGTGAAAAGGTGTAGCTGGATTAGAGAGGCTGACTAACCTGTTGGCCTGCTTTGATGAATGATAGATCTTGAAAGTGGACTGATTAATAGATGATGGTCTGACTGACTGGGAGGATGGGTGACAGTTTGCTGATGGGCAAAAGTTCCCCAAACTAGTTTAAATTGCATTAGCAGGTCCTATAACTTCTTACACATTTCTTAGAGAGCATGTTAATTAAGAGTTTTGTTTTGAGTTTTACTTCTTACACATTTTTTTATTAGTTTGACAGATGTGGAGTTGATTTATGAAAGAGGTATATTTAGGAGTTTAACAGGGATTTGTGATGACGGGCAGCTCTTGTCCAATGAGTAGTTTAATAAACAAAAGGAGCTACATTTTACATTTGTTTGATCAGCATAACACAGTGCCTGAAAGCCTCAATGACCGAGACAAAAGCATGAGAGTTTCCGGTGCTTAAGGAGACAAAGCTTAGATCCAGCAGGGCGCAATGTTGATGTCAGGAGCTGGCAAGCTCTGGCCCAATTTGACTTCTGCGTGTACTGCATAAATAACGTATCACACAGCTTTCAAGAATCAAGGTTTTTGGCAGACCTGAATAGGACTACAGTGCATTTCAGATTTACAGTATATCAGCTGTCTTGATGTGTATTCACTCACTGCCTTTATCATAAGTCTCTGGCAGCGTTAAACCAAGGCTCCTTTTTTGAAAGCCCAAAAGCAAAGACATTACATACATGCCCAGGTTAAATACACACTTGACGTTTCACCTTGAACAAACTGCACACCGAGGCTTTGTGTTAATTGTCATGATCTACTGATTGAAAAGTGTCCACATTGCCTCAAGTCTTTGACTTCAAATTATGAGCTGCCCTTTGTTGTAGAGGCATGGAGTCAAAGTAATAAGTGATTCAACTGATACTGAATAGTTCCTCTTCAACTAGTGATCTCTGAATGTCTAACTCATCTGCTTTGTCCTTGGTCACCCTTTGAAACCGTCTTCTTTAGAGAACACTTGTAACTCTGTCAAATCATACTTTTCTATGAAATAGTCGAAAGCAACACAGCCCCTTTGTAGGTTGGAATTAATGGCAGCAATGCTGGCCCTTCTCTTTCTTCTTTAACTCTAATTGTGTTACAAGGTCTTTATGAACTTTCATGTCTTTCATGCCATTTTTCTTTTCCATCCAAGGAAAATAAAACAATCTTTGAAACAAGTATGGAGTATTGCCACGGGCTGGCAATACACATTTTAACTGCCGTCTACCAAGGTGACTTTTTGAGACAGTTTCTTTGCATCTGTATGTCAGAGAAGGTCTTCTGACCTGGTTGATAAGGGGTAGCCAAGTATGAGAGATGATGCTTCATGTGTCACAGGGCGACTCTTACACTCAATCATAAAGACCTTATATCACCCAAAGGACATTCATGCTTATCTCTACATCTCTGGTCCACTGCTCCAGGCATCGTTTTCTAAAACCAGCATGGGCTTCATACTTTGACCACCAGTATATTTAAAGCTAGATATAATATGGCTTGTGCTACAGACTTTTATAGCTAATATATAGTCTCACATTTTTATTTCACACATTGATAGTAAGACAGCACTAGCAGCATTGACTCATAGATTTAATAGATTAATATACAAAGCTGCACTGTAACTACTGAACACTCAAAGCGCTTTCTCTGCATTGTCTCATTGTTGCTTTTACCCCTCAGGTCCATAACAATAGCAGTTTGTGAAAAAATGCCAGTCTGTGGTGTTCTCCTGCCTGAGCGGCTCCTTAAATTGCAGCGATAGAGGCTTGTGCTTTCAGGAAGTGGGCAATTGCCATCTGTTCCTGGGCGCTGCCATATGGCAGGCCTTTTTCTTTGGGAATAAAATAAAAACAAATATGTCAGAATGTTCGTCTTCCTCCACGGACACTGATCAACCTGGGGAGAAGCTGGATCTCAGTGTGTCTGGATTAATGGTCTTACTTTACGCTTCAGGGAGTTAGGGAGTTTATGTTTGTGTTTGGTTGGGCTGTGTGTGTGTGTGTGATTACAAGTGCATGTCTGTGTGAGGATATGCACACACAGTAATGCACATTTATGTATTTCTGGATTAATTTATCTGACTTAAAGGCTAATGTTGCCAGGCCATTTTGAGGAGCTGGTTGCCCTGGTCTTGGAAGCATTAAACAACACAGAAGAAAAGAGCCTCAAGGTTAAACAGAATGACATTTAAAGGCTCCTACTGCCAAAGAAACTAGAAAAAAATGCTCTGAAACTATCATCAGGCTCTCTGTCTTGTGAGGCCAAATTCAAAAGACTTGTCACTTTTGAAAATCAGGAGAGTGTGATGTGTCATTGAGGAAGGGCTTCTTTCTTCTCTCATCTATCCCCTTGTGTGTGTCCCCTCTGCTGACTGACAGCTAGGGATGGGAGTTTGTGTTGGTGGAGACAGAATACATCTTTTGTCTGCTTGGTTATACATGGTGTGTTTTGTCTTCGCTACCCCTGGACAGCACTGACACATTGAGGTTTTCATTTGCCGTAAGCAGGTGGCAGAGGAGAGGGACGAGCTTGTGCGTGCGCACGAGTCTCTTTCCATGCCTGCCTGTGTGCATCTGCAGTGCACCAACTTGTACTGTATACTGTATGCATATCATGGAGTGTGTACATGTGTCTGCCTGCATGTGTGTAAATGTTGACTCTTATATTTCAGTTGTGTGTGATATTTGGAGGTTTGCTCCAAAGGCGAATAAATCAGTGATGCCTGGGATAAGGCCGTGGCCCCTCCTCAAACTGCACAGACAAGCTGAGAGGCTCATTAATCAAACGGCCAGTCACAGATGTGATGGCTTCCACACAAACTGCCAGCAGACTGTGAAAGTCACATCCAACAGAGTCAACTGTCAGCCAGGCAGGCAGGCAGGCTGCACCCCCCCACCCCCTTCTGTTGTATTTATCTCTCAGTCTCCCTTTACCTCCTTTCACCTCCAGTATGATGCCTCAGTGTGATACATCTGAAATATTTGTCTTGTCCTTCTAAAAACGATCTGGAGGGTTGAGGCAAATCCATCTTCTCGGAGAGTGGTCATGGTCAAACCATTCTACAGACACGAGACATCAGTTATTACTGCACATTGCTCTGTTCTCTGTTGTTACACAAGATTGTACTTTGTGGTCCAGAACAGCTGAAAATGTTTGTTTTTCTCCAACCTTGGCCATCCAGATGACCTTTTAACCTATATAAATTCTAACTCATTTGATATGTGATAGCTGATACAGAAGCAGTGATTTTGTTTTAATCAAGCTTGGGCATATTTGAAGTTTGATCATTGTGTCCGGCTCTTATACGCTGTACAGAATGTGCTGACACAGTAACAACATTTTCACCTCCAATTTCCACTGTACATAGCATTCAGGGGTAAAATGTGCATGAATCCTTCATGGAAAAGCAGTTTGGTGTAAATGAGTTGTTATAGTTTATTATATCACATATATTCTAGCCGTTTCACTGCTACAGTCTCAATTAAGAGCCTTAAATTTGTTAGAACATCCAGCAATAGTTGCAACCAAAGTTTCCTCTCCCAAAAATTGTGATTTCACAAAATTTCATAACATAAATAGCAACCCCTGTGATTGTTCCAACCTCCGACCTTGTGTGGAGAGACTCTGTAATGCCAGCGCTAAATGAAAATGCCATTTAATCTACTGCAAAGCCCTCTAATGATGGATAGAAATGCCGGATGGAACAGTGACAGGAGAAAGCCACCCTTTCCTGATTAAAAGTGGTAGGTCCCGCAGCTCCTCAAATACCACAGGGTGTTTGATGGTCCGACTATAAAGACAGCAATAGAAAGCAAATCCCTTTGTCTTCAGTATGGGTGATGTTGTTAGACGAAAGGAATTTCTCTTGTTATGATGCCAGAATTTTGGGAATGACACCAGTTGGAGCCTCTTAAAGCTGAACATCTCACAGTCTTTTTTTGCCACACAAACCTTATGAGCAGCTATTTAAACCAGGTTTTATAACTAAAAATGAGCTATGATTTAGCAACTGTATGGCCTATTTAACACCATGTTTTTCTGGCGACTGCCCTGTTTTTTTTTTTTCAGCATGAAAATCATAAGCAAATACTGCCAATCCTGCTGTGTTTGTCTAATCACACTAAGAAAGAGTTAGGGTAAAGTGAAGTGAGAGAACTGTCTATCTTCTCTTGTACAGCCTACTTGAAATAATGTGTGTCTTGACAAAATGCCAATTGTGCCTTGTCACATCATACTGAGTGAAACTGGGGGTTGGCATTGCAAGCCTTGTATCGTAATAATATCAATATTATCTGAAAATTAAATTTTTGCTGCTATATTGTGACAAACAAAAACATAGAACTGTCACAGCACAGTGTTATGCTAAGTTACACTTATTGTCTTCATGTATTATTTTCCTCCATCTGACTTTTTTTTTGAAGCTTTGAAGGAATCTTTGCTTCTAGTATGTCCAGTGTTTAGTTTTGTTTATTTTTTTGTGAACTCTGTCAGCAAAATAATAATGTTTTACCCCTGGAACCACTTTAAATGGACTGGGACT
>NW_018127903.1:1185015-1198227 GCF_001952655.1 Monopterus albus
ACTGTGACCGTCTGTTCCAGTTGATTATGGTATTGTTCTTCTTCTTTTTTTTTTTTACAGTTCTGTTCCATGTGCCATCTTTATTCAGACCCTCTGAGGTGACACTGCTATGCTTTTAGCTTGCACAATATGTTTCTCTGTTTGATGAGTGTATTGAAGGATTATACTGTAAAACCCAATGTTGGATTGAAAAACTGCTGTCAATGTTACTGTGTACTGCAGTACTATCCAAGTACAGAAAATGTTATATGTTTTTGATAGACACTGAGTTTCTTTATATTCATTCAGTACATGTCACTCTGGACAGGAGCCTAAAACATAATGTGCATGCTCCTGTGTGAGGCTATGTGATGGTGAGGGTTTGTTTTGCGGGTACATCATGAGGTTGTATCCTGTCACCAGGCTCATTAGTCCGTCAGCGGTGCCCAAGCTGCCCCAACCAATCGCTGCTCTCTACTCGGCTCTGCCATTTGCATGTGGTCCAGGAAGACATAATTAGAGGGATCTCTGCCTGTCACTGTTAATCTGGGACTTAGTGAAGGGCTGTGATGCCGACATGCTGATGGACTGACATGCGTGTCTACACACTCACACAGTGTGGCATTATATTCGTGTACACACACTGGCATATGCACAAAGGCCAAAAGCAAATACAGTACCTGCACACACTCATACTAGCACTGTGTACAGACAAACACACGCAAACAAATGCAAACATAGCCATGCATACAGTATACACACACCATCATCAACCCCATCTCTCTCATATTTCTTGCCCACTTCTGCCGCTAAAGTGGAGTCTTCTTCTTTATTTATTCTCTCTTTTAACCCAAGTCCAATGCAGTTGTCTTTTTGTATGTTTTTATCTAACACTGTAGCATATTACACTAAAACATATCAGAGCTGCTTCTCTATTGGTATGCGAATGAGAGCATGTTGACTCAGTGGCTGTTTACACCAGTTGTACTATGCTGTTGACACAGGTTTTAGATCCCTGTTCAGATAGACTCTGTGCTTTTTGCTTCCCAGACAGGCAGAATGCTCAGTAAGCCTTTTGAACAAGCCCAGCTGTCAGCCCCATATACTTTCTCACACACACACACACACACACACACACACACACACACACACACCCATGCACATCAATACACACACATCCCCACAAACATGTTCATGTGCTCATGCACTAGCACGTTCCTCAGCCACACATGTTCTGGAAACACACAAACCCACTCACACATTGCTGATTGGCAGGCCTCCCGTTTTCCCATAATTCAGGCTGATTTATCCAATCAATCTCACTTGGAGAGCTGCTATAACGTTGACTAATATTAAAAGTAGAACATGCAACAATTAAAACATCCTTCAGGTAATTACAGAGCTAGTTTAACAGCAAACAACTGAAGCGTTTTATACATTCAGCATGTTGTCGCTGTGTTTTATTTGTACCTATGTGGTAACCATAGGGAATGATATGTATGATTGTTACCACTTTTAATGCGTGTCACGTATTATGTAAAATATCACATCATTGGCTGAGGAATATGTCTATGCAAATATTGACTCTGTTCACCTAATTCAATATTGTAGGCAGTCTTTAATCCTAACACACTGTAGCAAAAAAGCTGGAGAGAGGTTCTTGTCACTGCATGGTGTGTTGTCCACCCACATGACAGCTAGTCCTTTTTGCACTCTGTGGACCTGTTTAATGGTGCATGTTGAGAGAGAGTGAGCACCGTCGCTGACCTCATCCGTCCTGCTCTGTGACCCTGTGTCACCACTGATGGCACATAATAGTTGACACTTGACTTTAGAGGCTCTTTAAGTGCCAATAGTGCCCAAGGCCCTGGATTCATATTCTAATGTGGTCATCTTTGCACGCCGTACCCCTTCCTTCTGTCCGGGTGCTCTCTCTACACTTGTCCCCTCTCTTTTTTTTTGCCTTTCTTAATCATTCACTCTTGTTCTTTCTCTCATCTCACAGATGAATACACATAGGCAATCTCACACACACACACTCTAACACTTAGAGCTACTCAGACACACTTTCCCTGAACTGAAATAGCCTGTCCCACCCTCCTGCCCCTGTGCCATTACAGGTAAGCACAGAGGTGCACTTGTCTTGACACTTGTCTTGACAAATCTATAGACAGCCAGAGCGAACTCTCCAAGTAGAATCAACCTTCTCTTTTCAGCCTCTGCTCCATTGTTCTCTCCTTTCCTTGCTGCTGGCTCTTATCAGTATCTTCTTTGGTCCTTACATCTTACCTTGTATTCCTGCCTTCACATGCCTTCACTATCTAGCCTCCATAAATATTGATGGATTACAGTTAGGGTTGGGATTTGTATGATTTTGATCAGATCCCTATTCCTCATTTCTAATATAAGCATACATTATTATTTGAGTTAGCAAAAATCCCTAAATACGCTGATATTATTTTCAGCACATGTAGACAGCCATTAACATCATCAGTTGACATAAGTGACAAGGTGTTTCTTTTCAGTAAGAACGTAAAAAAGAATAATGTAAAGCATAGCAACGTAATTCTCTTGCCATGCTCAAGATGAGTGTTAGCTGTTTCATGGTTTGGTGCACCAGCATTAGATACAAAGCATTATGCCTGTGACTAGGATAATAAAAAACATTCTGACACTGTGCTGCAGTAAATACTTTGACATGTCACAGTGACTTCCTCTCTTGAATGATATTATTTTCAGTCAGTGTTTACATTTTGTCTATCACCTCCACATTCTGCTAAGAAGAACAGTAGCTCCAGCCATATTAGATAAATGCTTTGTGATCAGAACTTTGATTTTAGGAATCTAATAATGCATTCTTTGAATTAGAAGAAGTTTTCAATTTATGAGTAAATTTTTGATGCGCAATTCCAATTTTAGTTAAAGCAGGGAAGAACATCATACTGTAAATGTAATAGGTCATCCATTTGTGGCAATACGCTGTATTTCCCCTGCTTTTGCGGCTTTTTTACTATATGTTTCTTTCAACTCTTCCTCGTCTTACCTGTTCTGGCTCCCTCTCTCCCCTATCGTCTCAGAAAAACCATCATGGGTCATGTTTTTCTGAGTCTTTGATCACTGAGTAGTCTTTCAGTATGTTGACTACAAGGCCTCTCACCTCCCCAGTGGTTGCTGCAAAAGAAGGGGCACACTTATCTGGCTTCTATGATGTTGATAGTTGAAAGCATTTGCTGATGTTAAAAGCTGTGTATGTGTGTGTGTGTCTATTCAGACATGATGAAAGACTGTTATAGCACTGGTTTGTGATCATGTTGCAGCTACACTGTATCCAGCTATGTTCTGATCTGGCTCAGCAAGGCATTCTCATGTACTGTATCTGATGGATAACAATCATGTGACACCTTTTATTATTAGGGAGAAAAAACCCTAATCATTTAAAATTCTTACATTGTTTCTAAATATCACAACAGGTTGGAATTTAGAGCTCTCATTCCCCAGAGTGTTTCATCCATATCTGTTTGTTCAGCTGTTGCATGGAAAACGTCCCTCACTGCACTATAATGGGTTTGTCCTCAGGGCACAAACTCTGGTTCAAATAGAAAAAGCCTTTTTTTCCCCTTAGATTTTACACCTCATGTGTGTAAACGACGGTTGGGTGTCTGAGAGCTTCGTGACTCCATGCAGCTGCAGAATTCTCCTCTCTGTAAGATGCAGGGGATGGCCTTGATGTGACAGCTTGTGATGTTAGCCCGAGTTGTTTTTGACAGAAGACAAAGAAAAAGGAAAGGAGGGATTTTTTTTTTCTGAGGTGAATTGCCTTTGCAGAAATCAGTTCGTGCTCTCTCCTTCATTAAACAAAAAACATGTTTGCTTCCCTCTGTATCTTTGCTTTGTCATGACTGTTAAAAACAATCTGTTTGATTGAATTTGCCACTGGAGACATTTAGTGATCTTGATGGATTCCTTGGATGCAGGACCTAGGCTTGCTGGAAGCATCCTTTTTAGATGTTTTTCCCCCTATGACATTATGAAAACAGGTCTACCCTTTAGAGCAGACTGAGCGGTGAGTGGTATTATTTGACATATTGCACTGCTACATGCCAGTCTATAAGAATGCCAATGACAATCATAGGAAAGGATATTTAGATTATTGTCGAAGCTCCTTGTCCTGTCTCTTCCTATCTGTCCTCCTCTCACTCCTTTGGTTTTGTAATTTGTCTTCTCATCATCTTGACTTTGACCTGTAATGGCAAAAAGCTGGTCAAAGTGGTACAGGGGATGTGTGTGTGTGTATGAATGGGCAAGTTGGTGTTTTGAATGATTGGTGGGTCTTGTCAGCCTGGTATATGTGTGCATGCATGTGTCCTCGGTGTCTCTGCCCTCGCTGAGTCTGAGTATGACCCTTGCTTTGTACTGTACCTTGCAATCAGTCAGCCTGCCTAGCCCTCCTGTCTGAGTGTTCCTTCTCCAGTCCTGTAAAAGAGACCTTCTTATCACCGTGTGGTAGACCTTCCCTCTGCCCCTCACTGTTCTCATGGTTAGCCTCACCCTGCAGTCTTTCTGGTTTTCACTGTTGTGTCCATTCTTTGCTTATAAACAAGTGTGGATGTTGCAGGTTTTACCCTCCTTCGAACTCATCCACTCAAGGTGAGCCTCTCCCAGGACTCTCCATACAACCTTCCACCAGCTTGCTATCTAGTACTTACATGCATTTGACAAAAGAGTGGAAGTTTTAAAGGTGGCTCAGCTCCCTCTCATCCTCAGTTTCAAGGTGAGTCTCATCCTGCTCTTGTCTTTTCTATTTCTCTGTCTTCTCATCTCACACACCCTCATTCTTGAGACCTTGAGGAAAAAAAAAGACCCTGAGAGTGAGAGCTGGGCCACACTGCAGTCTCTTTCCTGTAAGGTTTGTAGTTCTGATGCCCACATGCCTGGTGAAGGGGTCAGAATGCCTGCAGTAATCTTAAAATCTGCAAAGGGTAAAGGTGTTTCAAGGAGGTTCTCTTAATGTATATGCACATTAAGCTCATGTACATACAGTATGTGAGTTTATGCGATATAATCAGAGCATTACTGGGAATTTACATATACTACTACTACATAGACTACTTGCCAAAGAAAACTGCAACAATGGCTAAAAAAATACCCTCTTGTTGTTTTTTTTTTTTAATGATGCATGGTTTGTTGAAAGTTAGACATTTTTCAGTTGCCCGTTCACGTGCATCTGGTGGAACAAATATGCTTCTATTTTAATCAGTACAGCTGTCTACATACAGCTCGCATTTTACTCTCACTATACAAACATAAATGTAAAGACTGGGAATAAGGCATTTCTAAGGGGTAAAGATATACTGCAGAGAAGCAGATCTCAGACAACTGCAGCAGAGCAACTGGGTCATTCCTTTGACATCAGAAAAGAAACATATCACTGAGCCAAAAGGATAGTCAGTTACCAGTCAGTTACCAGTCTTACAAAACAGTTGTCGTTCAAACTTGCCTCCTAGAAGTCATGTTTATGTACTACTAATTTGTTTTGCCCGTTACAGTTGAAGCTACTCTACCTAATTTCTTTTTAGCCACTAGTGTCACAGCACACTGACAACATACTCTAAGCTGCTCCTAGCTGCTCTTTGCCCCTGCCATCACCTTAATCAACTCCTGGGAGTGCCTTAACATGATCAATAAAAGATTATATTCATGCTTTGATAGGATGAGAGATTGTATGACAAGTGCAGTTATTGGAGAGAAAATAGGGTACATTAAAAATGCATTGTCTGTGATTTTGTGGTGTCAGTAATATGCATCAGGGAAGAACATTTCATCACCAATATGTAGTAATAAATGTAACTCCTAGGAGATATTGTTGTCTCCTTGTGTTTCCGGTATACAGTATTCAGTATAATTAATGTAGAATAAGACAAGCGTCAACACAAGTTTATTTAAGTATCCAGTACAGTTGCTGAGAGTCGGGGGCCAAAAGTGGAAATACATAACCGCAGCTAAATTCTGTAGTCAGGAACTGTGCTGTCATAAATCATTATCATTCACTGTGACACATTAGACTGGAGACATTTTGCATTTGAATATTGTTATTTGTTGGCAAGTTGCATTTGTGTACAATATGTGTATAGTAACGTCCCAAAATGTTGCATCCCTACAACATTGCCTTTTTCAAATTTTGGTTTTTCATGGAAAACTCATGAACTCCAGCACAATATTAAAAAGATGTAACATAAGACATAAAATAAATATGATCACTTATTTATTAAGATCCCATTTTTAAATTCTAAGTATAACATAGATGTATCATTTGCAGAGTAACACACACCACTGGATATTGTTGGCTCAACACTTCCTCCTCAGGTGGTTGTGTCCATGTAGTGGGAGGCCAGCGTGGGCTGATATCTGTCTTTCTCTATCTGTATCACTGAGAGCAGATATGGCTGATATCTCTGTCATCTCAGCATCTCAGACCTGACAGTACCGATTATAATCAGTCTCCCTCCAGCTCTACCTCTATCTGTTTTTTTCTGTATCACAACCTAACCTGTATATAACACCAGATGTATCTATTTGTCTCTCTCTTGTTTACTGTTGCACCGCAGTCTTCATATTTTAACAGCACCTCACTTTCACGCAGTAATGGTGTACTTTGGGAATATACGCTCTATGCTAAAGGGAGTTAGTGTTGGGACTGGTACTGCTGTTGTTTCTGTTTTGTGAGTAGGTGGGTGTGTGTCAGAGAGCATTTACAAAAGTACCAGCCTTGGGGTGTCAATGCATCAGCACAGTGGAGGGAGAGCTAAAAGGGTGGAGTCGAGCTAGGTCACAGCAGATGTAACAAACAGTCAACAAGCTTGAAAACCTTGCCTCACTTGGCTGTGCACTGCACAGTTCACTACTTATTTATTTATTTGGGTTTGGGGGGGGGGGCAAATGTATGTTCGGTGGCGCTGGATATCAGTGACAGGAAGGATCAAAAAGCGACACCACAAATGAAGCTGTCAAAGTGGCCCGACAGCTGAGTCCCGAGGCGAACATCCCTCACGCTCGCATTTTATTATGATCGCTGTGAAACCTCACAGCAAGAAGGAAAGAGAGAAGTGGAAAAAAGAAAACCATCATCTCCCCAACCAGAGAGAAAGAAACAGAGACAAAACGAGTGCTGCTGTATCATCTCTGCCCATGATGGAATAAATTTTGAATGTGGGGAGAGGATTAAGAAACAGTGCTTGAAGTTACTTGATTCCTTCCCTAGTTTCCTCATCTTCAGCCCAGCAACAAATTAGCACATTCAACACCAGTGTATGATCTCATTAATGTGATTCCTGCTTGTGTATGTATGCGTGCACCCTTACATGCAAACGCAGGCACACACAGAGATTGCAGCATTGTTACATAAAGCAAATGAACGCGAGTGAAAATGCATCATTTATTGCTGAGCTAATACAGTTAGAATGATAGTGTAATCAAATGTTTTTTGTAATGATGAGATTGCAGCAGCGCTGTAAGTTAGGTTGACAGTGGACATTTATGATATGCCAGGCTTGTCTTGTAATTATCTGAGCAATTTGATAATGTGTGATGAATGGTATCATAGTGTTGATTGAACAAAGTCTGTTACAAAGTCTGCTAGATTATTTCTGTAATACCTCCATGGACAAAATAAACATTTCAACTTCATACTGCTGGTACAGTTTGTAATGCTATAAAATGCTGGAATATAATTTTTCTCATACTTGCACAGTTTATTTGTATAGTAGATACAATTCACATCAGCTAATTAGTACCCACACACTAAGATATAGGGAGACACAGAGAGAGAAAGAAAGGGGGAGGAAGCAGGCAGAGGGTAAGGGAAGATAATTAGACTAATTAAGCCATCTCTTTTAATCTACCCTCTGAAAGAAAAAGAGGGAGAGAAAGAAAGAGGGATGGGGGTGGGAGGATGGGGTTTCTGGGGGTGAGGCCTGCACATTCAGCCCTCTGCTCTCTCGCTCTCTCTCTCTCTTGCTCCCTCTCTCCCTGTCTGGCAGAGGGTATGAATGTGTGGGAAAAGAGGGGCCTGGTGCCTTAGCCTCAGCAGAATGGATCAGCTTATGTTTTTGAGCCTCTAGAAGTGTCCCATTGTCATGATGTCACTGCAACTCAAGAAGGTTGACCTCCGACCCCTATGGATTCATGGCAACCCACCGCAGCACCCCCACACCTCCACAACACCAAAAGGGCCAGATTGCCGCTGGGCGCCCACTAGGGGGTACCCAAGCCTTTTGCTGTGGAATTCGAGGTGCTTGCGTCTTTATGGCTTGCAGCTTATAGTATATTTGCCAATGAATCCGTCCGCCTATGTGTCCCTGATTAGGGATCCTTTCCCTCGCTCTACCCCACCAACCATTCTGCCATCTCAGGCAGCCAAGCCTCTTTTTCTCTCCTCTCTCACTAGCTCGCTCTCTCTCTCTCTCTCCCTCCTACATGCGTTGTATCTCAATACCCATAAATATAGCGAGCGCCGCCAGATGTCGCAAATACATCATCAGAGGGATGCGGAGGTGATGGAAAAAAAGTCAAAGCACGTACGAGTGGGGGATGTGAACTGACTTTCAGAGCCGACTCTGAGCGTTTGTGTGTGTCACTGTATGCCAGCATTCATCTGTGCGTGCATGTGTGTATAGCTCTGTTTTCCAGGGTGTGTGTGTGTGTGACTGAGTGTGTCCCTTTTATGAGCGTACGTATGTGTGGAGGTCACAGCAGGTCAGCATATTGTCCCTCAGATGTTTGATATTTTATGTATAAGAGGGTGGCTAGAGCGAGTGGATAAGCACGTTCCTGACAGAAGCATCTCTCCGCCACAATGTGCCACCTCAGCAATGTAGAGCCCAGAGTCAGATCAACAATAGAGGGGAGCTGCCTTATACCCAGAGAGGGCTGATGGAAGAAAGAAAGAGGGAACTGCTGCTGTTGCTGTTTGGGCAGTGCAGGCTGACAGCGCTGTGGAACTAAAACAACTATGATTATGCACAATATTGTGTTTACATATGTGATACAACCACCATACAACAACTGTATAAAAGTACCTTCACTTATTCATAAACATGCACAAGGTTGTTGTAGGTGTGTGTGTGTGTGTGTTTGGGAGTCAGTCGGGGCAGAGCAGGGCTGCAGTGGCACCCTCAGCTCAGGCTGTGCTGGGGAGGAGGTTCCCCAGAGCGGAGCTATCCCAAACAGCACTCCCATCTTTCTCCTTCAGGGGAAAAAGTTTACTGCCAGCTTGCTTTTGTAGTTGGCCTCAAAAGATTTGCAGGAGTCAGCATTAAAAGGCACAGATCTAAGAAGACACCTCCAACTGAAATACCAACAGAGGAAGGAGGGGGGGCAACTGATACAAACATTAAAGACAGACATTAAATGCTCCTTTTTATATTGACTTTGTACCCCAATAACAACAACAAAAATCCCAACCATCATCTGATGGTGCTACTTTTTTGTCCTGCTAATACTTTGATTCCTCCCTCTTATTTTGGCTTTGCCCTTTTTCACACTCTCCTATTTGTGCTCAGTTGTTGAAAGGTTGATTTCTTTATTCCCTTCTGCACACAAACACACAAACACACACACACACACACACACACACACATAGGCTGGTTACCAAGGTGATGATGTGGCGGATGACATCATGCCCTGACTGTGTTGTATAGTGGGTCGCTCTCTGGCAGGGTTCATGGGATGGTGGCGTGGGCTGGCACAGCACTCCTCACTGCGTTCCCTCCATCTTGTCCTCTGTTTCTCTCCCTCTCCTCCGCTCCCTCTGTGTTTCTCTGGGTTCTCAGCGTTGGCTTGTCCAGTGTGCCTTGTGTTCCCTGGGAAAAAGATTAATTATTCAACACACAGCCTCAATTAAATTTGAATTCGGCAGTTCAAGTAACCTTTTAGCATGGCACATTTATTATTAAGGCAGATGCTTTGGCCCTGTTTAGATTTAGAGCTTATCGGATTCTTTCAGCCCCTTATCACATGGGCAGTTTACTTGTGATAGCTGTGAGGCTCGGCCTTGGCTGGGCTGGAATGCAGTAGGATATATTTTTTTCAAACCGCTTCTGGTAAACATTTCTCACTTGAAGTTTCCTTACCTGAAGATTTTGCAGTATAATATGCAATGAACATAGCATAGTATGTTTGTGACTCATGCAGAGAAAGAGTGAGGCATGTGGTGAACTGGCTTCATTCAACATAGTTTCCAGTTCACACTAGAAACAAAATAAGTACCAGGGGCATCCAGAAGTAAACATATAGAGAAAAAAAATTAATTAGGTTTAATTTTAGACTGGGCACAGATGCCCTCTGCTGATGTATATTTAGCAAATGCTCTATGACTGCAAAGGCTTTATGGCATCACATGGTCACACAAGAAGATTGATGCATGAAAACTCAAATGCTTGCAATTATGTATGCCTGCACACAGCAGCACAGCAGAATGCAACACAACAAGGAACAACAAGAAACAGCCTTGACGGTCCCTCTCGGTGATCCCCCTCCCCCAGTTCCTGTCTCCCCATTTTTCTCTTCCTCTATTGGAGGAGGTGGTGCCTTTGTCAGACAGGAGCACAGAGACCTCACAAGTGAGGGAAGATGTCACAACAAACAAAAACAGCATAGTAACCCCCCGAAATCTAATCAGGAGGCATTGATTCATGTTCTGAATGGAGCCTGAGTACCTTGAGAGTGGCTCATCCAATAAGGCCATAGACAGTATAACAGGGGCCTTCACAATTCAGCCATATGGTTCCCTATCATTCTGTTCTCACCTTCGACTCTATCAACTCATGATGATACCATTATCGCACCACTCCAACATTTTAAGTCCTTTTTATTTGGGTCCACTAATTCATTTGTGTGCCTCAATCGATTTTTTGTTTTGTTTTGTTTTGATGCGTTGAGTAGTTTTTTTTTTTTTTTGTACACTAGCAGGCTTGCTTTGTGGATGCAAAGAGATATAAGTCTTTAAGTGCTTTAAGTTACTCTTATTGTGCTTATGAAGGATGCTGCATTCAAGCAATTAAGCACAAGGTTGACCTTTACTTAGAAAGTTTTCCATAGATTTTCTTTTTTCGATCTTCAAACAAATCGGAAAACATTTCACTAATGTGTATAAGTACAGAGAGTGAAAGCTTCTGTGAGAATTTTTTTTTGTATTTACTTTTTCATTACATTATCGTTATCACTGTTTTGTTGCTTGCTTTCTTTGTCATCAACCAAACAAATAAAAAAAATCACATTAACAATGTAACTCTATTAACTCTTATAGGAATCTGTGACATTTCAAATGAAATTATTTCATCTATAATATGTGCATGCCCTTCTGAGTCTTTTTTTTTAAATTCTCAATATAATGCAACAACTTTGCTCTTATTATTTGTAATGATACTTTGGCATTACAGGGTAGAGGTATTGATTTTGGAACCCAAAGCATTTATTGTTGAGGTAAATGTTATTATTTTAATATTGGACTCATGCTAATTTAATAGAGTGTAACATACACATCAGGGTGTGAGCCGCAGGGGTGGCTTTCTTTCTCTTTCTCGCGTTTTCTGCCATTAAGCTTTGTACAATATACAATCATCTCAGATAATGTCAAAGACCAGTCATAGCTCCTCCACAGCTATGATTTGGTGGGCCCTGCTACCCCAAGCACAGCCGATGTGTGTTGGACACAGGTTGTGATCACTTTATTTATTTGATTATTTATTTAATTGCATATTTTCCTGTAAGGATTGTTATTTGCATTAACAGTGAGCCTTTGAAAAATATACAATTTATGAACCAGTGGGAAAATCTCACAAACTCTCTCTCCACATCTGTTTCTTTTTTGTCCCTCATATAGCCCAAATGGGAGTCTTCACCTCCATTGCTTGTTCAAACTAACCTAGTCCCTTCCTTCCTCTACACAGAATCTCCATACAGTATATTAATGTTTCACTGATTATTGAAATACTCAAGGGAGTGCACCATCAGCGAGGCTGTCTCTGCAGTTCAGGAAAGCATAGTGGCCAGGTGGGCTATAGGTTCTTAGGAGGTCAAACGGTCATAATCCTTAGAATCATGCAGACACTGAAAGTACATACACAGAAACTGCCATGGGTATGTTCTGCTGACTGCTAACCTGTATGCAAAAAATAAAAGAAACCCTTGTGAAGAAGGAATGGAGTCTGCATCTGCTCACCCTTATCAACAGTTTAATGACTAATTACTTTGTACACTGGCCTTGTACAAAGACATCATGTAGCATAACCTTTTTACATTCAACAAATTAAACAACAAACAATACTGTTTATCCATGCCCTATAGATTGATAGACTGACTTACAGTAAACATACTTCTTATTTAAGTTTGCATACGTGTGTGTGTGTTTGTGTGTTATTGTGATCATCACCTATCCCCCTACCTAGGTACAAGCCATCCCATTCATTGTCACTACGCTGTTCATTTGAATGAGTGTGTACGTGGGGTTGGAGGCAATGACTTCCCCCACTTTTCTTAATAGACTAGAAGATCCCTGGCCTCTCACTTGTTACCATGGCAACTGACCCATTTGCCTGCTGCATATGGAAGTGAGGGCAAAGGAGCTTGAGAGCAAGTGTGAGGGTCAGACAGACTGACAGACAGGTATAGTTGTAAGAATATAGGAAAGTCCTTCTCTGCTCTCGACTCTTCAGCAGCATCTCTGCTTCTGTCTTGTTCTTGCTATATCACTCTCTCTTTCAGCCATCTGATCAGCTGTATTAACACAGGGACACTTGCTGAGCAGGGTTAAAAAGGGCATCCATTCACTCAGCACAGACACCCTTCACTGCACTCTCTGTGCATTTGTTCATGTGTGTGTGTGAATGGTAGTCCTTGCATATTGTTGAGTGGGTGTGTAAAAACTTATTAGAGTGGGATGTAGGTGTGTGTGCATGTCTATATGTGTGTGTGCTTAGCCATGCTTGGACAAAGAGGTGGGGCTTTTTTTTTAACACCCTGTCAAAGGCGTTACCAGTATAAAGGAGGATTTTGGGGTGGCCTCCCCCCAACTCACAGATATGAAGCTGTCATGGGATGAATAGCTGCATTCATTGAATGACACTTATTTTCTCCCACTTTACACAAGTGCAGTGAACAAAACAGGCAGGGGAGCAGCTGAGGAAGACATTTACTTCGCCTACCTCGGCAATGACAGACATGCAGCAATTACTTTAA
>NW_018127903.1:1198253-1202806 GCF_001952655.1 Monopterus albus
TATGTTTACTGTGGATGGGATGTGTGGCTTTCTCTGTATGTGTATGTGTGTGCTTGCATCCAGTATGAACCACATGCATTCTGGCAATACTTGTGTCCTGGCCTGATCTCTGTTTAGCACTGTGCACAGTCATTACCATGTGTCACTGTTGTCCACTGACAATGTGGGCCCCAGTCTGCAGCGTCCATACACACTAACAGGATATAAACCTGATAACTAGGTTATAGCAAAACCCCACTTACTTTAGTTCTTATGGTGAAGCCATAACAAACACCTAATAAGCAGACACAGATTCTCGTCAGTCTTTCTTCATTCTTTTTGACTTTGAATGAATCAGAAAGGTCACAGAGCAAGCAGGATGGAAAGTGGTACTTTTATACAACAGTAGCATGGGTAGCAGTGGTGAAAAAGAAATATTTTATGCAGGAACAGCAATATGGCATTCATGTTCAAATGAGCAAAGCGTGCAGTGAAGCTTGTGTTACTGTCCTCCGTAAATTCGTTTAGACAGACATCAGTAGATAGGAAAATTATAACATACTCCTCATCGAACTCATCACACATGATGGTTTACCCCGCCTGTGCAAATGAAAGCAATCACTTCATCATACATCTTTTCAAAAATATTTTATTGATTTATAAAAAGAAATTAGGTGACTTTGGTAGCGACGTCAGAGCCAATTGAATTCAAGGTCATTAACAAGGTCATTTTTGTTTCCTGCGGCCTTGCAAGAGACCTGTAATTCTATATGCGTATACGTTTATTGAGACAGCATATCTAGAGTATTTGAGTGTTGTCACTTTGCCCACATGGGGTTACCAAATAGCTTGGCTGCCCTGTGCATCTCTACCTATGCCATGTGCTTTGGTCTAATCTGACCGTGGCTAAATTAAAAGTCCTTTTGGTGCGGAAGAGGATGACAGTGTTTCCCTGTAGCTCACCTTGCCTCCCTCCTGCCTCCCCCTGCTTTTCTCTCTCTGCCTCCCCTCTTGCCCTGGTGGCCCACAGCCCATTTTCCCACTAAGACCAGGTGTCCCACCACACCAGAGAAGAGTTTTTCTTAATCAGTTCCACAGATATGCATGCTACTCAGTGCAGGACACACACACACAGACACTCACACTACATGTACTCAGCATAAACTCACAACCGTGCATTCATTCATGCAAAGTCAAATTAAGTGCACACACTCACACTGCAAGGGGTGCCCCACCGTCACCCTGCCTTATGTCTAGGAGTGACACTTGGATGACACCAGCAGCAGGATTATAAGAGCATATTTATTAGCCTTAGGACTGGCCCTGTGCTAAGGAGCAGGACTATACACACGGGTACAAAAATACATGAGTGAAGGAAGCTGGCAACAGAAACTAAGTGACAATAAAGGCTCATTAATTATGCAGTAGCTGGATACAGACAGTGGTAAATTTTCAGGTCTTAAAACCTGCACATCTGTTACATTTTTTAAATTCTATATTGCAAAAATATTATCAAAACTGTAATTTTATAGATGTTGTGGAGCATAGGTGTGAAATCAAATTATATCAATGAAACTTTATCACACCTCAAGTAAAACAATGCATTGGGAAAATACAGTTATCCATATTTTGAAATCTGCACTGCTTATAAACACAGTTAAACATCATGGGCCATAAAAATGACCTGGTCAGTTGTTTGAACTAAAATATGACTTTCTCTGGAGTCATTTTATTTCCCTTATTTGTTCTACATTGTATGAGGGGACAGGTGTCCCCTGCATAAACCTTAACATTGGAATACATTAAAAGGTTTTTCATGTTGAAATTAGAGACATGCAGCGGATAAAGATAAAAGGAGTTTGGTATTTAAACCACTGAACTGAGAGAGGACTAAACAGACATGGCTCGCTGTTGCCTTTTCCCTCTTCCCCTGGCCTTATTATCCTGTTTTGATGCTTTAGGGAGACAAATGAACTTCAGGTGCCTTAAAATCTCTTAATGAACTCTCTTACCCCTCAGCCTGTCCCACCTATTTGAAGCATGCAAAGCTGCAGTAGCTTTATTTTTCTTGGTACATGAGTGGCTACATAGATCCAGGCAGACTCACTCTGTTAACTGGAGGCCACACACCGAGTGGGCTTTTTAGCGAAGGTGCACAAACGTACACAGCTGCACATGCATTTCAGTGCACACCCAGTGAAGTTCAATGTCGTTCAAGCTCACATGCACCACTATCTGTCTCCTGTAATAAGAAAACACACAGAAGTACAATATGTGTCTGATATAATAAACATACAACGCATCACTTCATGTGTAGATGAAACACTTGCTGTTGCTTTCTATCTGTTTACATCTTAACTGGCAGCCGGTGAACGAGGCTTTGTACTTTCCTATGTCAAATAATCACTCTGAGATTTTCTCACTCAATAGAAAGACAAGTGCCAAACAAGTAGCATGGAGCATCTCCTCCACAAACAAGCCAATAGATTTTCTGTTTAGCCCAGTCCTTTCTGCTACCAAGGCTCATTTCTATCTGTCTCTCTGTGTGCCTGGCTGCATCTGTTTTCATACTGTTCCAAAACTAAACCAAGTTACTGCCTTCTAAGTGTACAAATTCTCCATTTCATCCCCCTTTTGCTAACACTGCCATTCTGTTTCTGCCAAATATATATTTATGTGACATATTTAATTCTATGGAGTTGGTCAGCATTTACACAAAAGAGAAAAGAGGTAATTTGTTTGTAACATTCATGCAAAAATCTAACTTCAGTGCTGTATAAGAGCTTTGCTAAATCACAGAGAGAAAAAGGATGTAAAGAGAAAAAGAGAGGCCAAATCATTAGGCCAAAGAAGAACAGGCAAATGAAGAGTGGCATGGATTGGAGTAGAACATATGTTAAGCTCAGGCTGCATAGCTAGCTTTCTTGAGCTCTTTCATGCAGCCATGGATGCACAGTATATGAGTTTGGCAGGCTGGCTAGCAGGCTGGCACTGTTGGCTGCTAAGTGGTCCTGAACCAGCCTATTTGAAAAGCCTGATGTGTTTTATTTAGGCCTGCTTTACACTGTCATCTGCAATCGGAGATGGACTGTAATTGGGAATCAACTGTAATCTGCATGGTAGCAACCTGAGAAAGACTGGGAGGTGAAGGAAAAAGGACTCGCTAAATCCTTGTGCAGCGGTATTTTTATGAAAATATGAAAACTGTTGAACGAATCATTAAGATGTTTTTTTTTTTTTGCTTTGCTTGTGACTGATATTATATCTCTTCTCCTCTTCTTCTTTTTCTTCCTCATGCCTGTAGCTAAAACACATGCATCCATTTGTCTCCAACCTTACCTCGTTAGAAAAGGCTGAACTCAAGGACGCCACTGTTACCTTTCATTTCCTCTCTTCACTCTAGTCTAGTCCTATTTTTCTCTTACTCTCTTTTCACACATGCATGATATGACTTTGCTGTCCTTAGGTTTAAGCAGCACTACTACTGTACTTTTCCTACCCAACAGGACTGGATAGAAAGTTTGGCTAACAAAAGTGTTATTATATCTGTGCCTGCATGCCCATGTGTCTTTGAGTGTTTTTCAGCAAAAATGCCCAATTCACAGTAAACCCTGGGAAGCCTGTAATAACCGAACACTATGGTTGGGCCAGACCCCAGTCTCTAATGGTACCATCTGAGACAGTTCAAGAAGAGCCCTGTGTGGGAATGTATGTGGGGATGTGAATTCTTGGCTGTGTGTGTATTTTAATGTTAGTGTTGTAGTGGGGGTGTGTTTGAGCTGGTATCTCTATGCTACACTCTGATGAAACAACATATTTTGTCTGCAGTCCACAGTAAGAGACTGCCAGTGTGTGCATGGCGATACAGCATGGCTCTGAGGTTAGGTAGAGAGCTGTACAGTATGTGTTGGGGGCAGGGAGCGCCTCAACAAGGCAAGGCCCTTCTGTCTCCCTGTCATCGCCTAGTGCCATTGGGGGTTGAAAGTGCCAGTGTGTGTATGTGTGGGAGCGATACAGTGATGCGGGTGGGCGCACAGCCGAACGTGCACTTGACTAGCACTGTGGCACTTAGCTAGCAAGTAGCTGCTGGCTTGGCAGCGCTCCAAGTTAACTCGGCGTGCTGTGAGGTTTTTTGTATCCATGTGCGTTGGGTGATGTGGCACCAGATGCCACTCCATGTGCCCAAATCCTGTTGACATTTGGAGCGTGGGCAAGTGGGCACATAGGAAGGAAGCAGAAAAGAAGAGGGAAATTTAATTAAGATAAAACAGCAGCCTCAGCCATTGTTATGCTGTACACACACACATAGATGTAAGCAAAGTCACCCAGATACACAAACATAGAAAAGGCATACTGTATAAACACACACACATTTTCTTTTGCCAATTGGACTGCGAATATATATGTTTTTTTACACAGTCCGTGGGAAGCTGGCAGATAAAGCGAGTAAAAGGAACAAGGTTTAGGAGAGGGGAAGAAGAAGGAGCAGGAGCAGGAGGAGGGAGAGAGTATAGAGGGAAGTTGATTGTGAAATGGGCTTGTGTGTGCATGGGTGAGGGAGGGGGGGGGGGAAT
>NW_018127903.1:1202875-1204143 GCF_001952655.1 Monopterus albus
TGGCCATCACCCTTATTCCTGACTGAGAGGAGATGGTGTTGGAAGGAGGACTTACAGTGTTTGACCTGAGATTACACTATAGAAGGATCAGAAGTGGTCACATTCAGAAAGAACAAGGGGAGGACAGAGAGAGGGTGACAATGGGTGTCAAGGAGTAGAGGAAGAAGGGGGCTAACAAGAAGAATGACACAGGGGTTTTTGGAAAAGGAGATGAAATAGAAAAATGGTGAGTAGTCTGTGAGGAAATGACCAGAGGTGAAAGAGTAGGAGGTGTAAGAGGCAAACTACTGGCACCAGGTTAGAAAACCTCTTATAGGTTTTATTCAGTTTTCACAAAAATGGCACTTTTCAGTCACTATATTGTGGTGATGAAATTTTGGAAAATGTATCTGTAACCAGTGGTTGTGCAGCAAAGTGTGTTAAGAGTCATATCATTATTATCGTATTAACTTTTGCAGCCTTAACAATTATTTTTTTCTAGCATTGTGCCAGTAGTTTACACCTTCTACGCTTCCGACTCCTGCAGCTTCCTCATATCACCAGCTACTAAAACTAAAAAGTGACTTATTCTTTGCCAACCTGAGCACCCTCACATACATACAGACAGGTGACATATTAAAGAAAAAACTTGACAGTGCTCTCCAGCACCTTCATCAAAACACCAAATATCTTTTGGAAGGATGGTGTTCATCCCTCCAGTAGAGTCCACAGACTTGTAGAAACAATGCCAAGGAGCACTGAAGCTGTTCTGATGGCATGTAGTGGCCCAACACCTTACTAAGACACTTTATGTTAGTTTTTCCTTTAAATGGTGATCTGTACTTATCTTAGAATACATACTATAACTAAGCAGGGTCAAAATAAGTGTGTGCTAGCACACTTTGAAAGTCAGTACTTCCTAACCACTACTTTTAAAAATGGCAACAACAACAACAACAACAACAAAGCTCCAAAAACAACAAAAACCTGATCAGGTGTGTTTTCTCTCTACAGGTGTTTGTGTGTGTGTATTCTGTACATCCTTTATTCTACCACAACTGGACATATTAAAAAAGCATGTCTATTAGCTGTAACTAAAACTGAGGATTCTCATTGAGTATGCAAGTGACACCAGCAGTCCTCATCATAAAGGTGGCATACTGTCATGGTATGACTCTGCTGGTTGGAAAGGAGGTAATGGTGTGAGGTATATACGGATTTAACAGTCATAGTGCATGTGAGGCAGAATGTACAGCTTCATAAACTCAACAGAAAGAGAAAGAATTAAA
>NW_018127903.1:1204168-1268408 GCF_001952655.1 Monopterus albus
CCCTATTCGTGCATTTCCTTGTCCTTCCCTCCGACCCTCTCTTTCTCTCCCTGTTTTAACCCACACCTGAACCTGTCAGCTCTGTATTGCAGAGAATTTTCCGGCAGCTCTTCAACATCTCACTCTTGCCCTGCCTGTCAAAGACCGCTGAGGGCAGAGAGAGAGAGAGAGAGGGAGAGAGAGAGAGAGGATATACTGATGAGCAGAGAGTTCACCTCTCAGGTAATCCTATAAAAAGCCAAGGTGAGATGCTCTTCTGCCTCCCGCTCATTACAGCATCTTTACTCTGCACTGCAGCCACTGTTCTCTTCCTAGAGGTATATTGGGATGGGGTTGTGTGGGTGTGGGTGGGTGGGGGGCAGGGTTGGACAGGTGGGGGCAAAGAGGAAGGGGAGAGGCAGAGAGACCTTCTCACTATGCATACAGTGCTCGCACGTTGCACTGCATGCACCACATCTGTTAGACTTTTTTTGTACCTCTCCTTCTTTTTCTTCTTCTTCCTCTGTCTCTCTTTCTCTTTCTCACTCTGTGTCCCTCCCTCCCCTCCACTCCCCTCTCAGTTCCTTTTTTAATCTTTTATTCATAGCTTAGCAGGTGATGAAAAATTTATGCCCTGAGTCTGGCATTGAAATAAATGCAAAACGAAAACAGAAGCAGTTTATACTGACAGTCTGAATATCTCTATCTAGAACAAGGCTGCTCGCTGCAAATCAGGAAGCCTGGTGCTCTCCTGTTAACTCCGCTGTGTAAATGATGCTTTGTGGCTTCCTGCGAAACCAGAAGATTAGTGTGTTTTGTTTTTTCCTCTGTTCTCCTCCTGTCATCTTACCAGAGGGGAGGGAAGTGGGCACTTTTTTTGGGCACTATCCCATATCTTTGCAGTAACTCCCCTCCCATAGCTACTCACCCACCCAGTCCTGCAGCCCAGCGCTCTAATTACCCCCTACTGCCTTGTTTTCAGGTAGCCGATCAAAGTGGGTGAAGTATTAGATTTGTTGTTCTACATGGTGATTGTGTATATTCTCAGGTGTATTCTAAAGTCTTTTGTGTTTGTGTGTATATATCTGGGTATGTGTGTACATGCTGTGGACTGTTGTGAAGACATTTCTACATTATGAGGACACGTTGTCTGGTCCTCACTTACTCACACCCCCTACAAATGGCAGTTTGAGGGGTTGAGATTGGTTTTAGGGTTCAGGTTAGAACCAGGGGACATTTATTAGTGATAGTTAAGATTAGGGTAGGGGACTAGGGAATGCATTGTGTCAAGGAGTGTCCTAAAAAGACGCAACTGTGTGTGTGTGTGTGTGTGTGTGTGTGTGTGTGTGTAAACTCCACTTTATCAGGAGCTCTGAAATCCCCAACCTGGGTTAAAGACATACCCACCCACACATGCATACACATACAGATACAAGCATACCAATTGGTCCTAACAACCTGTAAGAGGGGCTATCCCTCTCTTTGGAAGTGTTATACAGAGGCTAACTCTTCCTGCCAGTGCTGGCATATTGCTGCTGTTGGTTTTGGAAGTGGAATCTCCCTCGTCCCCCTCCTCCTTCTTCTCTACCCTCATTTTTAAATCTGTGTTATGAAACCTGACCAAGCATTCTGTAAAGACTATTTGCACAGTTAAAAAAAACAGCTGTTACTGATTATGAATCATGCAAAAATACGCAATCTTTACAGTGTGATTGTTATTAAATGTGTAGAGACACAATGTGAATGCACACTTGCATGCGTGTCTGTGTCTTTGTGTATGGTGTGCTGAGAGGTCCTGCTGTCAGCTGCAGTGATGTGTTGTGGTGGAGTGCTGATAGCAGAGAGGCTGACTTGGCCTTGGCCATGGATCTAACTACTGATTTGATACTCTGTGACAGCTAGAGAGAGTCCTAGAAAACTATAGGGATGGAGAGAGAGAGACAGAGGAGGGAGGAAGACCAGATTTAGGGCACAGTGGTATGGAGAGAAGTTAGGGCTTATAGAGAGAAGGAGCAGCCAATAAGGAGAAGGGGGATGAAAGACAAGCTAGGGCCGAAAGACAAAAACTAAATTCTAACAATTCTCTGCACAGTTCCTTGTACTAATGTGTAGTTTGAGGAGTAATACGGTATATGTAGTGATGCCAGTGATGGGCACTCGAGTTGGTGACTCATACAGGTGACTTGTACATATTTGACTCTAGACTTGACTCAGACTCATGAACACTAAGAGTCTTTCAGCAATTCTGTAGGAGAAATGTTTTGGTTTTGGTTTTTATGACCATCTGTGGTCCTTTAACACATCACCCATGCACCTGTCAACTAATGGTGTTGTGTTGAAGTCTGCTCCCACTGTTGAGACTAGTTTCTCTCTTTTTGTTCTTGTAAAGACGTGTTGTAGCCTTTGGATATAAGGATTTCAAACCCCCTATGCTCTCCTGTTAACTCCAGTATATAATGTGGGGAAATATAAGTGACATCACGTCGACCATATCCAACTTGAAAACTCACCCAGAGATCAGTGCTGCAGATAGCCTGTAAGTTAGCTAAGCTACTGCTGTTGTTGTGATGTCAGGTGTGTTGACTCGTGTTAGGCTCCCTATCTTTGTACTGCAACACAGCTGTTCAGGGTAACATCATGTTTAATCTCAATGCACTCTGTGAGGGTCTGTCAACACATACTTCTTGTTCAAGGTGTTTCTGGCTCATGGTTATTTACTACACAGAAACCCCATTGGCGTGCACGATAAATGATGCAGTGCTGATCATGTTACCGGTTACACTTATAGTTTATTAGGTACACCAAGCTGAAATGAATGCAGTGTAATCCAACAGTTCTGGTAGAAATTCCCCTTCATGAAAGTGATAATGCACAGTTTGTGTTCAAACTGATGGAGGGAGGTGTTGTTTCAACTGTATGATCATTATGGTGGCTATAATTTGTGCTACTGTTGAACTGTACTGCGTTGTACAGAGAGCTGTTTCTGATGTTTAACCTAGCCTCATAGATACAAATGGGGTGGGCAAAATAATAGAAACACCTTGTACCAATGCAGTTCGGTATCTGTACTTAGATTCAGATGAGATAGTCTAGGTGAGCTCGCAGGGACATAGTATTAACCCACTATAAACCCTTATTAGTTAATACAAAGGAGAACATGCTCTTGGAACAGACATATTACATATGTTAGAAACATTACAGACGTTAGACTTGACTTCAGAATTGACTCAGACTTCCATTTTGTGACTCATGAGCATCTCTGAACGATGCACACATATTGTAAATTTGGTTGTTGATTTCAAAGCAAAATAATATTGTTCCCTACTGGAACAATATTAAAAACCTCCAGCTACAACAAAGCACTTTCATCTGGGAATCATCATTAAGAAAATGTTTGCATTTGTGTATGCATCTGTGAGAATGTGTGTACTGTATGTGTCCCTGGCCCTGCCTCAGTGCCACAGTGCCAGTCGTTGGCAGAGCATGGTGGTGTGTAGCAAGGACAAGTTGCCCAGCAATTAAATAAAGATCTCTAATTGGCTGCTTCATATTAGGGTCAGCAGCTGGAAAGACAAGAGAGGTCTGCTGCTTGCACTTTCACGTACTCCTAATACACACATGTGTACACACGCTACACGCAGGCATGCTCACACTCATATACTTACATACACAAACACGCACGGCTCCTGAACAAAATTCAATTATTAATGGACTGATTGCTCAAGTGGAGCTTCTCTGGGAATCTGAACCTGCCACACTGAATAAAATAAAACTACTGCTTTACATTTTCATTATACCAAACTGTGTTTTAAATTGCAAATGCGTCTCAGAAACCCACCGTTGTTCCTCCCTCCTTCCCTCCCTCTCTTTCCCCCCTTTCCTTGCTGTCTCACTACAGCAACCCTCTCCTCCTCCTTATCTCCTTCCTCACCACTTACACATATCTATGCACTTGCACACACATGAATGCACATTTTACTGCCGTGGCATGTGTGTACAGCCACCATTAAGCAGTCTTATTAAAAGGAAAAGCTGGTTGTGTTTGTGAGAGAGGAGTTGCGTGCATGAAGAAGTGCTTCTGGGCCGCGGCGGAGCTCCTTTGCTTATTTGCAATCAGGTCAGACAGACAGCACAGCCACATACACCACTGTCACCTCCCTCTAGACTTCCCTCTCTCTCCTGTTCTCCTTCCATCCCTCTTTTCTGTCTCTCCACCTCTCCTCCGCCTCCTCTTCTGTGTTTTTCCCAGCACTAGTGAAATAGCACATTTTGTCAAGAGTTGGATATCTCATCTATCTCTTGCTTAATACTAATAAGGACATTGCTCTTTGTTTCTCCAGTTCACTTTTCCTCCATTTATCCACCTTTTAATTTCCTATTCTAATTTACCTCTGCATATTTAATCCTCACCTCAGCTGCCCTCACTCTGTTGTACAGTAGGTTAACTTAAAGCCAAGATTTTACATTGATCCACTTTTGTTGTTTCCACATCTGTATCTTTATTTGTGGTGTGTTTGCTCGACTTAATGCTCATTTTTAACCCACAGAGTCATAGTTTGTTTTGTTTTTTCCCCTGGTCTTTGCTGTAGTGTTTTTGGTTTGCACTTCCAGGAGATGGGCAGCATGACGGCGAAGTGGTTATCGCTGTCACATCACAGCAAGAATGTTTTGGGTTCGAGCCCTGGCTGACCCAGCTCCTGTCTGTGTGGAGTCTGCATGTTCTCCCTGTGCCTGTGTGGATTCTCTCCATACCCCGACTTCCTCCCACAGTCCAAAGACATGCAGTTTAGGTTGACTGGTGACTCTAAATTGCCCGTAAGAGCGAGTGTGGGTGTGTGTGGTTGTCTGTCTTTATGTCAGCCCTGTGATAGACTGGTTTAGTCAA
Source organism: Monopterus albus (assembly GCF_001952655.1). Lineage (NCBI taxonomy): Eukaryota > Metazoa > Chordata > Actinopteri > Synbranchiformes > Synbranchidae > Monopterus > Monopterus albus. The sequence continues at coordinate 1,209,033 of NW_018127903.1, forward strand.
GTTACTAAAGTGTGTTTGTTTTTTTGTTGTTCCCCCTACAGTCATGCTGCAAACGCTAAACATTTCTTCTTATGTTTATTCCAATCAAACAGTTAGTGCTGCTGCTGAAAATTTAAAATGCATGTACCAAAAAGATTTTTCTCATGAAAGACCAACCATCAGCAAAAGTGAAAGTGAAAGCAATATCTTTCAATCATTTTTGTGCTCGCAATAGGTGTGTGTACTGTAGCTCAGTTTTGTCTGAGTAATGGCGATAAGCCACCAGTAATCACACCAGTGTACTTTGTATGTGCACATACAACGGGTATTCTCTATTATCTACATGTAATCTCACAATGGGAGATCACACAGCTGCTTATTTTCTGAAAGTAGTTTATGTCTGTGTGTGTGTGCGTATGTATGAGCTCATGTGCCTCGATATATGTGCATCCACTGAGCACCCACATATTTCTGCATGAGCTTGTCAATAAGCATGTATGTGTGTGCTATATTTTTATTCATGCCTCCTTCTCTCCCCCTCTGCGTTGCTCCTTTTTTCATTTGTGTATATGCTGGCTGTTCATTTGCCTGTATGTGTTTGTGTGTGAGGGAGAGAGAAAGTGAGAAACAGAGAGAGACTGGTAGTGGTTATGGAGAGGGCAGAGAGGCTCATGGGAGTTGTGCTAAGGGCCATAGTATCACTCTACTGTCTCTCAGGGCACATTGTTTATGCATGGGGCCACATGCAGCAGGCACAGACACTCACTGCATACTCCCAGAGACACTGTGAGGCTGTATGTGTGTGCGCGTGCTTGTGTGAATATAAACGTGTGTATAGTATGTGTATGTAGACAAACACATTTGCATGTTTATGTTTTCAAGTGCCTGCAGATGTGTTTGTCTTAATGTTTGTCTTAATCTGTGTGTGTGCACACGTGCACGTCCTGTCACCATTACAACCCCACAGGCAGGAAAGTGTTCTCATCCTCTGGTCTACATCTCTGACGTGTCAGCACCCTGGCCGCCATGTTGTTCACCTTCACACTGTTTCTCTCTCCTCTCTGGGATCCTGTTCACACACAAAACACATACACTTTTGCATATGTATGTGGTCGCTTGCTCGTGCACGTTTGTTAGAGTTTGATTTTGTGTGTGTGAGTTTGCAGTCAGACAAGTGGAAGGTCAAGTACTTATGGCTGCTGTCTGCTTCTCTCTTCTGCCTTCTCCCAGACAGAAACCAGCTTGTGCCAGATGTCCTGTTAACAGTCACCCCTTCCTGACTTTGCCTCCATTTCTCTTTTCATCCTGCATTTCCTCATTTAATTAAATTCTTCATCCAGTAAAACACTGTGACAAGGACCCTGCTGCCTGTATTCTAGTTTGTCACCCATTAATGGGCATACTACTGTCGGGTAAAGGTAAAGTTTTACCCTAAGTGATGAGTGATAGAGTTATCTGGTATATTACAGCTATATTTTAATCACTCTATACATGTAAATTATATGATAGTATTATAAGTAATCATTTCATGGAGTGGGTGTGAAACCTAATTTATATTGGTCATTGTTGTTTTTGCAAATCACTCTACACTGTTTGCACTTGACAAGTCCTAAAGAAGTTTAGATGAAAACAGAAGTTAGCAGTCTCACTTACAAGGGGCCCCTTTATTTTGGCCTGCATACCATGCAAAGTGAGAAAAGGTCCAAGGGCCTGTTTACTGGTAAAGTGCAATATGTTGCATAGATAAACTGCTTTATTCTTAGTATTCAGAAATCCAGACAAGGAATTTGATGTAAAATAGAAATAATGTTCAAATGTTGGCGAGCAAAGGTAAACACTAGGTCTTTAACCCATTTTATAGTGTTAGAGTGGAGATGCACAGTATATTTATTAATATACTGTATGTAAACCACAAAAACATGCATAGTGTATGGAAATGCATGCTGCATATATACATTCTTTAAAAAAGAATATGTGTCAATCATGATTATAACAAACTCAAATTAAATTTTAAAGATCGGGTTAACATTTTAAAGCCACACACCTCAGAGATGGAGATCCAGCTACTGGAAAAAAGCCATATCTCAGCTACTAGTATTTTCTTACATCATATTGTTACCTGAACCCTGGCCAATCCACCTCCTCCCCTCCCTTTTCATCTTAATGGAGATCACAGAAAAAAAATCTATGTATATGCAGCATTGATGTTACAGTGACTTGTGTTGTGACATTTCTTCTCTGTGAGCATCTGTCAGGAGTGGCTTTGAAAGAAATGTGTCATTGCAGTCTTGACAACAAGGTGGCACTCTGCACTAAGACAAATCCCCTGAGGCCTGTCTAGCCCCCAGAGGACACCTTTCCCCAGTGAGAAAGGAAGGCAAGCAAGGAGAAGGAGAGGCACTGACAGACAGAGGAAGAGAAACATTGGGAGAGAGAGTGAGAGAGAGAGACGTGCACTCTTCTGTGTCTGTATACTGTGTGTAAAGGTGATGCTCTTTTTCTGGTTGTGACTTAGCTTAGTGACTCGGGGTCTGCCGTATCTGGTGTTTACATGCGTTTGTTGGTGTACATTCATGTGTGTATAATGAAACAAAGACCATACAGTAACAGCGAATATCCTGTTTGGATAGTTGATTTAGTGGGCTTATCTACCGAAGACATACCAACAAGGAATATGCTTTAGCTCATATACTATAAGCATTAAAGGAGTGTTTCATGAGTGAGCCACACCTATGCTAAGTGAAACATTTTGGTTTGAAATATTATTGTATGAAGTGGAAACAATGAATTTGGTTGAGGACAGTGATGAATTTTAACAGTAGAAACTTTTGACGTTTATATTAAAATAAGTCTTTTTTTGTTCCACACAGTGTTGGAAGTTTTCAGAAAATGCTTTATGTTTTTCAAGTATACTTTAAAGACCAGTTTTTTGGTGAGAGTAAAGATCATTGGAGTGAAACTGTGCGCTTGTGTGTTTTGTGTGAGTGTCCCCTGATGGTGATCTCTGTGTCTGCTTTCGCAGCATGTCACTTCCTGTCCTCTAAACAGAGTCCAGGTAGCAGTGTGAGGATGCTGTTGTCATTGGAAAGAGATCACTGGCAAGTACACCCAGAGCCATCTGCACCAGACCTCAGACTGAAACATCTGTGATACTCACACACGCACACACACGCACACACACACACATGCGCGCGCACTGAGCCCATCACCATCCCATGTGGGCTATACACTTCTACAGTGTCATACTGCTGTGATGTAGCTGTCATATACTGAACATATGGCACTAACCCTTCCCCCCCAAACCTTAAGGTCCAATCTCAGATGTGACAAGCTATGTAGAATTAGTCTCAATTCTTCCTCATAATAAAGGGTAGTTATTCACATTATGCTGAGGTCACTCTCATAGCAACTGTCAAATTAGGGCGCATTTTGATTTGATTGCCCAACTACGTGTGTGGAGAGGCAATGATGAGTGATTTTCAGCACACAGTTCAATAAAGGCTGATTTGTAATGGCTATGTTGGGTTTAGTCGATGGCTGAGGTCATTCAGAACTTGTTCTCCCACGCTCAGCGCGCACAGCTGATAACAGATGTGTACAGCAATTTCTGTCTTATTTAAAACTCGCTGACTGACATGTTTATACATAGAATAAAGCTACACTGAATGCGCCGAATGACGTGTGATGTGAATCAAAAAATATAGTTTCTCACATTGGAAATGCAGCATTTGGAGATCCTGCTATTGTTATTTATTTGTGTTACAGTGTTTGTTTCATTTTACAAATATAACGCATTTCAGTCTTCTGGGTATAGGTACAATCTCCATAGCAAGCAGGTCATGGCAAGAATCTGACTCAAAAATATACAGAAGCCTGACTCTTGGGCCAACACACATCGAGGTTTCAACTTTACCTTCAAACTTTTAGATTATAAGCTATATGTCCTCAGTTACCTCAGACTCGGGCTTTATACGTCATTTTCACAACAGTCTCTTTGTCTTTTTGACAATTTGTTGCTGGCATGAGCCACCTGCATTACCCCATGAACTATCAAAAACCTTCTTTCCATTCCACTTGTAAATATTATGTACACTTGAATCGACTGTAATGGTATTTGTGTGTGCGCTTGTTTGTGATTGCGTGGTGGCCCAGGCTGTCAGACAGAGACTAATCACCTCGCTGTAGTGGTGATTGCATATTCAAGAGCTAATTTCTCTGTTGCTTTAAGGGCTGACTTGTCTGTTAGCAAGATCCATTGTTAGACTATTCCACTATTTAACTGTGATCACTGTTATTAGGACATCAGCTATTAATGAATAAAGAGGTTTTGATTGTTCTCTTGACTCGAGTACGACTACAACTGTAGCAACAAGAGAAAGTATTGTTCCTGTTATCACTATACAGTGCCTACTTTTACTAGCTATAATTTGATTGTACAACTAGTTTCTCTGTTTTTCCTCTAGATTGTCTGCCTCGTTTTAATCTCCTGGATGACTTCATTAGCTGTTAGAATTCTATAACTCTTCTTTATTTCTTTCCTATATTCCATACTCACCAGCCTTCTTTTATTAGCCATACTTTAGAATGAGAAAACATCTCTACTCGGGATATTTGAATCAAGTTTAGTGCTCATGATCTCAGTTCAACTCATCTAAAATTGAATATCTGCTAACTACCAATTTGATATTTACATTTTCCTACATAATATAGCTTCACAGTGCATTTTTACCCTAAAATTTGCAAAGATGGTCCACTTTAGATATGATATGTCTGACAGTTTAGCACACTGGCAAAAAGAGACTATAGTTTGCTTTAGTTTGCCTTTATAATTGCCTATGGTGTTTTAGAGTGGTGTTTTACATACGGTGAGGAACAGAAGTATTTGAACACCCTGCGATTTTGCAAGTTCTCCCACTTAGAAATCATGGAGGGGTCTGAAATTCACATTGTAGGTGCATTCCCACTCTGAGAAACTAAAATTTCAGGAAATCACATTGTATGATTTTTAAAGAATTTATTTGTCTTGCACTGCTGAACATAAGTATTTGAACACCTGAGAAAATCAGTGTTAATATTTGGTACAGAAACTTTTGTTTGCAATTACAGAGGTCAAACGTTTCCTGTAGTTCTTGACCAGGTTTGCACACACTGCAACAGGGATTTTGGCCCACTCCTCCACACAGATCTCCTCTAGATCTGTCAGGTTTCGGGGCTGTCGCTGAGCAACGCGGAGTTTAAGCTCCCTCCAAAGATGTTCTATTGGATTGAGGTCTGGAGACTGGCTAGGCCACTCCAGAACCTTGATATGCTTCTTACGGAGTCACTCCTTGGTTATCCTGGCTGTGTGCTTCGGGTCGTTGTCATGTTGGAAGACCCAGCCACGACCCATCTTCAATGCTCTGACTGAGGGAAGGAGGTTGTTGCTCAAAATCTCACAATAAATGGCCCCATTCATCCTCTCCTTAATACAGTGCAGACGTCCTGTCCCCTTCGCAGAAAAGCACCCCCAAAGCATGATGTTACCACCCCCATGCTTCACAGTAGGGATGGTGTTCTTGGAATGCAACTCATCCTTCTTTTTCCTCCAAACACGACGAGTGAAGTTTAGACCAAAAAGGTCTACTTTGGTTTCATCTGGCCACATGACTTTCTCCCATGCCTCCTCTGGATCATCCAAATGGTCTTTGGCAAACTTCAGACGGGCCTGGACATGTGATGACTTGAGCAGGGGAACCTTCCGTGCAATGCATGATTTGAAACCATGACGGCGTAGTGTTCTACCGACAGTGACCATTGAAACTGTGGTCCCAGGTCTCTTCATGTCATTGACCAGCTCCTCCCTTGTAGTTCTGGGCTGATTCCTCACCTTGCTTATCATCAGTGATACCCCACAAGGTGAGATCTTGCATGGCGCCCCAGTCCGAGGGAGACTGACAGTCGTCTTTAGCCTCTTCCATTTTCTAACAATTGCTCCAACAGTTGATCTATTTTCACCAAGCTGCTTGGCAATTGCCCCGTAGCCCTTTCCAGCCTTGTGGAGGTCCACAATTTTGTCTCTGGTGTCTTTTAACAGCTCTTTGGTCTTGCCCATGGTAGTAGTTGGCGTCTGACTGACTGTGGGGTGGACAGGTGTCTTTAAAGAGCTCAGACAGGTGCTACTAATTTAGATTAACGAGTGGAGTAGAGGTGGACTTTTTCAAGGCACAGTAACAGGTCTTTGTGAGCCAGCATTCTTGCTGTTTCTCAGGTGTTCAAATACTTATGTTCAGCAGTGCAAGAAAAATAAATTCTTTAAAAATCATACAGTGTGATTTCCTGAATTTTTTTTTAAATTCTGTCTCTCAGAGTGGGAATGCACCTACAATGTGAATTTCAGACCCCTCCATGATTTCTAAGTGGGAAAACGTGCAAAATCGCAGGGTGTTCAAATACTTCTGTTCCTTCAGATGTATTTTTCAGCCCGCAGAATGTCACGGAGAATATGCGCAAAGCAAGATTTTCCAACCAAAACCAACCAATCAATTTTTTCGTTCTCCGGCTGCTGTTTGTTTATTGCTAGGAAGTGCTGGAGTGATTTACTACAGTAAAATTTGGTATTTTTGACAGCTGATGCTCCTGGCAATGAAGATTCACAAATGGATCAAGAGGATATCTATCAATTAAAAATTAAAACCTTCCACCTTTCTGATGCCAATCCTGTACATCAGCTTCCTGTAGTCTCTAGCATGGATTTTTGAGTTTGCTTTTTAGCCACCTTTCCATTCGTGTTTAGTGGTAAGGGTCCAATTCTGGCTGAGTGTTTACCACTTTACCCTCCTGTTCCCTGCTTCTCCTCCACTTTTTACCCTCCCTCCTCTTTGCCCCCACCTCCAACCCCACTCTTCCAAAAGTGAAAGTACTGGCTGCTTTAAAAGACCCTACAGAGATGTTGGCAGCCATTATCTATGGTTAGAGAGGACAAACTAGCTCTACCCCCCACCCCCGCTGGTTTGTGTATGTCAGAGATGCGTAATTTGGCCCAATGTATGGCCCAGCTTGCCACAGTTAATGAGAGGCTGTTTGAGAGTTAAACGCACATGAATAATCATCGGGGAGCTGGAGCTACAGAGGAAAACTGAGAGAGAGAGATTTGAATATCAACACATGCTGAGTGGTCAAGGGACTGAATGATCAAGAGACAGGCAGTGTTTAGAGACACTGTGCTACAGGCCAGATATCAGTATGAAAGGCAGGATGTTTTGTGCAACCAGTGAGCATATACATGTCAGTGTTTGACTACGAGTGATCCACACACTAAAAAAAAACCAGGGATGCAAAGAAACCATCTTCAAACATTTATTGCAAACTCTTGACAGAGTCCAAAAAAGAGGGAAGACAAGTGCTAGAATCCCTGAAAACAAATGTTTTGATTTTACGTCTTCATCAGTGTCTCAAGAATTCCCCATGGTCACCTGGTCTCCATAGTTAATGAGCTCTGTTTGTATACATGATGAGTACACAAATATCTCCCTGTACACATACTTACACGCTGGGCACGTGTGTACCAAGCATGTACGTGTGTGTACATGCTTGTAGAAAATAACATTTCATACCAATACAGCACTTTGTTGCTTTTTGCTTTACCACATAAATAGAGAAATATGGCAGGCAAAATAAATAACTGACACTGAAAAAAAAAACTAATGCCAACGGCACTTTTGTCTCAAACAAAGGGAGAACATTTTTGTGTATTTCTTCCAAAGGATGAACATATGTGTCTAAAATGGATTTCCAGGAAGAAAAACCAAATAAATAATATAAGCCTGATGCTGCACAGCACTGCCCTAGGATATGCGAATCCTTAGCAGCTGCAATTAGCTGTATTGAATAGCTGACTTTGGTTGCTAAATGGCTTCTTGTTGACATGTTTGTGGGTTTGTCAGGTGTTTGCACGGCTCCTAGTGGGTAGATTTGTAGATTCCTCTCGTGGGAAGTAAACAACGTAGTTGTTTAGGAATCCAGTGAGAACACACAGCATGTACAAAAATGAGCATGGACCTACAGTGGTAAAACTGGTATCTGCATTACTGGTTTTTATTTCTAAAATGGTTTGAGATGCTAGTTGTAATAATGTATGTTGACTCTTAAATTTAATTTTAGTTGCTTTCCAGTGGCACCAAGTCAGATGAACCAGAACTACATAATCAAAGGCTAAGTACTGAATCCACATACTGTATTATCCAAGTGCAGAATTAACACACTAATTAGACCATGGTGCAGGAGTGTTTAAACATGCAGGGATCCCTGTGCTCCAACAAAGACCCACTCTGCCCAGCACCAGCCATCAAGGAGAAGGAGTGTAATGGTAGAAGTCAAAACAGGGCCATTCATTTGCTCTTGTTTAGCTAAGTGCATTCTTGGCTCACAGTCGGGGGGCATCGCAGCAGACTGCTCGGCTAAAGCCAGAGAGCCCATTTGTGGAGGCAAATGTCACCATGTCACACCGCCCTGTATTTCTGCATCTTTCTCCCTCTGGCTGGTACCCTGCCGTGCCCTTCAGCTGGAACTCTTTCTCTGTGTTTACATCTGTTTCTCCTTCTTTCGCTCTGTTTCAGCCTGTGTTTCACTCTCAACCCCCTCATCATGTCCGTCTCACTGTCTTTCAAATCAGTTGCTACTTACTATTGAAGCTTTCTCTTCCTCCACATTGTATCTGCCTCAGCAGCGATCCAAATGTTGCCCTCACCGCTTAGCTTGTTTCTGTGTCTACAGTACCTTTATCTGTTAAATTTTCTTCCAGTGCTAACTTTTTTTTGTCATTATTCAAGCTCAGCTAAACTTATAAATCAAGTAGCTTTTACATAACTCTCTCTCAAACTCTCGCTCACCCTCAGTTCATTCGCCCATTTTGTCTTCTCTGTCAGCCAGTGGACATGCTTTATGTGTGTTTATAATGCAGACACTACAGCTTAAAGCTACAGTAGGTAATTTAAGGTAGCACTAGCATGAAACCCCAATTCAATCCACTCTGCTCCCGCCAGCACTCCGCCTCCCTGCTCCACTATGCTCTAGTATGATCTGCTACACTCTGTCATGTTCTGCCCAGATCTTCAGATATTTGTCATTATGAAATTACAATAAATGAGAATGCTAGAAAACTTACTGATCAGTCAGAAATAATTGAACATTTCTGATTGGTTAGAGAGGCCAATCCCCCTCAAAACCTTTTAGAAGTTAATATCTCAGCACTCCTGTTAGTGCTGTTCAGTGAGTCTGGGTCGCAGGAGCCTTCGACAGCACCTCTCCACATTAAGACTAGTTTTAGAGCAAAGTAACATACTGTAGCTTTAACTAAAGGAGAGTCATCAAGGCATCGATGGAGAGTGTTCTCCTTTATCCTTCCCATCCCTCATTCCTTCTTTCTCATCCTCAGTCCTTGCAGTTCCCTCACTTGTGTGTCACAGAGATGGCTTCATCTGTCCGGTACCTGTTTGCCTTGCAACCAGGGTGCACCCCTGCAGTTTGCATGTTGCCACTCTATCACAAAACCAGTGTGCGTGCGCTCTCGGCCCGGCAAAATGTTTTATACGGCAGTAACCGTGTGTGTGGAGCTGCCAAGATAATGAATAGTCGACGCAGCTCATGCATGCTAATGTTATGTTGTAAGCAGTTTTGTTGACAAGTGCTAATACTTCTTTCATACTATCATCAAAAGCAGCTAATACAACAGCCATTACTCCACAGCACTCCATGCAAGACATGATGGATTGTGACCTTAATATAGGTTAGCCAAGTTTTGAAAGTTAAACAACCTGCAATAAATCACAGAATTATTACAATGCGCTTTAATTGGTTAAGGACTGTTTATTTCCTAAAGAGGTAGGAAAAATTGGGTTTCTGCACTTTTTAATTTGCCAAGTGCATTTTCATTACAAATGGCAGTTTAATATTAGCCTCCTTTGTCATGCAAAATATGCAACACACTGGCAATCTATTAATTGGACAAAAATGCGGTGCCAGCGTAAATCCTCCTCCTCTCTTACTCTGTCTCTCTTTTGGTTTCTCTCTCTCTCTCGCCGCTTCTCGGGTGGTAAGAGCTGGTAACATCAATCAGAACCAGAGACCAGGGAGACATAGTTAAACACTCTCTCTCACTACATGCCAGTCCTGATCTGCTGATGAAAATGCAACAGCAAAACAGAATAAAAATAAATGCAAAATAAAGATGACAGGCTATTGTCTGCTCTGCGCCAGTATCTTATTAAGGGATAGCAAATATGAAGGACATGCTTGGTAATTATGCCTGCCCCCTGTTGGTTTTGGATTTCAGGTCTTCTTTCCAGCAGTCACACATGATTCATACAGTAGAGGATGAAGGTGCTTCTTCTTCTTCTTCTTCTTCTTCTTCTTTTTTTTGCATTCATAAAACTACAAGTTTAACCCAGTGTAACAGTAAAAGGGCCAGAGAATCTCAATCTCATCACACATTACTTACACTTTATATTTCCTGAAATACTATCTGTCTGTCTGTGACTTCTTTTTAACTTATATTAAAACCTATGCTGCATTTTTCCAGTGTTTTTGTTATGCTTTGTTTTGTTTTGCTCTGTTTTCCTTGTCCTGTTGCTGTTGATTAAAACATTGCAATCCTTGTGTATGGATTGATTGTAAGGTTGGTTAGGAGGTATTTTGAGCTTGTTTGCACTGTGTGCTCATTCTAAAACATTATTAAAGTGATAGCTTAATATAAGTTGTAAACATGCAACTTGAGATACAGCCTGAAATGTAAAATTTAAATTTTGTTACATGCACATATCTTTAGTTTGACTTGTTTGGCATGCATTCTTTAAATCTTTAGGCTAACAAATCACCACATGAAGTGCCATTAGTGGATTCAAACCCGATTCCGTTGTTATTCTCTTTATTTGAATGAAGTTCACATATGGGTTAAAATTCTGTGAATCTTGAAAAGTGAGAGTAGAGTGGCGTAGAACTCCCTGATGGCAGCATTACGACTTGCCAGCTGGCTTTGACAGGGTACCACCCAGACATGTCACAGTGCTGTCCTGTGTCTCTAACCCCAGCCAACACAGACGCACACAGCACTCAACACACAACTCACAAATGCACACACTCTATCCCCTTGAGGCCATCACTCACCCGTCATACTTTGATGCCTCGTAGACCAATCAGGCAATGTCTCATGAGATGCAGTGTCACACATTTAAGGATGCATGACAAAGTGTTCCTTGATTTCCCAGTGGTCACTGTCTGCCTGCTTACGCTTTTGAACATGCACAAACGTACACACATGTGCTCACACCGACAACACGCTTTCATAGGTGACAGAGGATACATGTCAAAGGATATTACGTCAGCAGTAGGTGTGATGCTGATGGTCTGGATTAGAAGGCAGTGGCTTACGTCCATGTACAGCTATAGTGAGAGATAAGTAATTTTTTGTTTTATGACAGGATGTTTGTCATATGCATGCCAAACTAAATGTAACTTTCCAATCAAAACATCTGGCCAAGTGGGACACTCGAGCACTTTTTTCCCCTCTGTACCTGTAAATCCTGGCTACAGTGTAATGCGCCAAAAAAGGCCAGCCGCTGGGCACTAAAAGCATGCAGCTTTGACTCATATGAGATTTGGGGCCATAACCACCTAGTCACCAGGCTATTTTACACTGCTCTTGGTTTGGCTTTGGACCTTGATTCATTCTCCAGCAGGGAAGCATCTTCGGCCCACCAGCACGCCCCCGCCGATGGAGAGAAGTTTCTCTTTGATGCTGACATTTTCAAACAAGGAAAAAGCTCTGTGGTTGACCTGTGCTCTCACTCTCTCACCCTGTATTTTTCTGTGTTTCTCTCTTTTTCTTTGCATATTGCATTGAGCCAGGCTAAATGACAGGGCCTGTGAGGTACTACAGAACGATTTCACTATTAGTATAGAGAGAGAGAGAGAGAAAGAGAAAGGAATTAGTAATAGCCGTTGTCTGTTCAAGTTGCACAGGTCTCAAAGTTACCTCTGCATGACCCACAAAAACAGTGATTTTGTTCAGGGAAAAGGCATTTTGGACCCATTACTCAAGCCATTATGGCTGTGCACTCATATGAAACAAGGTGGTGAGGGTGGGGGTAAAGGCGAGGAAAGGTACAGCACCAAAGCTCAATTGCAAACATAGCTTTTAAGCTGGATGAAAGCAGAACTTCAATTGGTGAGAGCTTTCAGGGTCCTGTGTATAGGTTGCACTGAAGAAAGACATACAGTAATATTACAAAGCCATTTGTGCCACACTTTCGCACAATTACAGCCTTTTCTCTAAAAATGCTTTGTTTATAATAGGTGACTGAGAGAACAGTTGCACTGGAGTAGCTTTGAAGCCGGGAGATCTGTAGAGAGTCGAGGCACAATGCAGCAAACATGTGACAGTGAAGAGGAGGGTAATCTTCATAAACCAACAGCGAATCACCATTTAACCAGCGCTGTATGGAGTGTTCATGTATACGTGAAAGGGTTTCTGTTTCTCAAACCATTGCATATGTGCAAATGAGTGTGTTTTTGTGTGTGTGCAACTATTCTTTTTGAAATAAGCACAAAGTGTAGTGAGACATTAGTCCCTCCTCCCATCAAACTTCTCTATTGCTCTCAAATATTTAGCATTTTCTTCTGTGACAGGGGCCACAACCACCTGATGTTCTGACTCCAGCTGCTGCGAAATCACTATCTTTTCTCAGCCAGCTATATGACACAGTAATTGTTTGTGACATAAAACCTGTACTTACCCAACAACCAACACTGTCTTAGGCTCATGTGAGATAAATCAGTCATAAATCAATTTACCAAACCATATATTCTGGGCTGACTTTTCAAACCGGCTGTGTTTTGGTCATGGCATAATCCTTTTTAATAGAAAATACACACACCAACACACTGTACAGAGTTTGATGGATTAGCTTCTCTGCTGAATTCCATGGATGACATCCTGGAGTGGAAATCCAGGTGTGGTGATCCTTTCAGGTTTTTTTTTTTCTTTTTCAGGGAGCCAGAAATTGCAGACTGGTGGGTGATGTGCTGTCAGAATGATGAGAGAAAGAAAGAGAGATGGAGACATGCTGTTTTTTTACTATAGTTGTTCAAATGTTTATTAATTAGGGCATATTCTTTACTGATGTTTGTAGGAGTGGTATAATCAGTCATGTTAAATGCAACATTTTGGCCAGTCTAAAATGACTGATCCTCATTTGGCCATTTAGCCATTTTTTTTTACTGTCATCTTCCAACAGTAGGATTCATCACCTTTCCACTGACTTTCACTTGTCTTATCCTTCCTTTTCTGCCGTGCTTTTCTTTACCACTTCATCCTTTCCACATGCACAGGTGGAGTGGGGGGTCAGTTCTAGCTCAGGTGCATTGCACACAAAGGCAAGGAGAGCGTAAGTGAAGCTACTGTGACCACGTCTATTTATCTCCAGCCGCCTGTGGCTAAAACATTGGCTGTGGCCATTCAGAAGCTCTGCTGTTTTCTTTAACCAATCGCAAGGCGTGACGTTGTAAAGTACCTGCAGCCGTGTTCCGTCCAGCCTCAGGCGTGCCAGACAGACCTTTCAACAAGTGACATGAAGCACCTGGGTAGAAACACCAGCTGGCCAAAAGTAGAATTGCTCACAGTTTATTGCTGTCTAAATCAGCTTTTTGGTGTTTTGTCTTTTCAATTTGGATTAGGGCCAGCAAAGAGAATAGGGATGATTGAACCCCATTGGTGGGTTCATTTCTTTGTGTGACACCTCCTGCATCCTGAAGATGACTTTCAAGTCAGCTGCACACAGGCGGGTGTGTTCATTTACTCCTCTGCTCCAACACAGTACTAGCAGATGTTGTTAAAAAAATATACAGGCACACACACACACATAGTGTCATAAGTGTGTGGGAGTCATACTACTACTTTGTTCTTTGTCTCACGCAAACACATTCACAGAGACATCTTTTAACAACACACCTAAGAGAAGATCACTATCCTAAAGATTCATAGGTCCTAATAGACATTCCTTGTAGTGCCTTGGATGAGATGTCAGAATTGATGGCATGCAGACTTTTATTACCTGGTATGGGCTGTGTAATTAGGTTAAATAGATGGGGTTGGACACGCATGGTAAAGGCTACATTTTTCACCCCAGCTGGATTTATTGGCCACGCTCCGCTCTCTGAGGTCTGCTCTAATGCACTCATTTGCATGGGGGCACATGAAGCTGATGTGTGTGTTACTGTTACATCAGCTGCTAAGCACAATGACAAGGGCCAGTTTATGAATAGTTTGGTTCAGTGGCTGGCAACGGCCTGGCCCGCCAACTGCCTATTAGCTATGATATGAAAGCTGCCTGGCAAGTGTTAGATTGATACTTGACACGTCGAACAAAGCTCATTGTCATTGTAATTACTATACGTTGAGTCTTAATTTCATGGTCGTCCATATTGCCAGCGTGATAGGGCTGTCAGTTACTTACATCTTCAGCAACAGCTGTCTATTCAGTCAGTGTATCCATCCGCCTTTCATATGCTCAACAGTTTCAGAAATAACGACTTCATAATGACTATAATCACTTCAGATGTAATTATAATGCATAGCCATTGGTACAATTAAACAGTATTTTCTGAAGAAACATACCACTTTTTTCTTCCTCCAGATGTCCAATCAAGTGTAAATCACAGATAAACTAATAGCAGAGGACTATATGTGTTATGACCCGTTCATTGAATAGAAGTTAAAAGGGATCACTTTATGCCAGCTACTCTGTCATTTGCTGGAGGGGCCATCCCATCTGTCTGTTAAGGACAAGCTGATAATGAAGTGTATTTGATGAAGTAAGTTGATAATGAGAGCTAGCCAGCCAGCCAACAGTAATGACAGTGTAGGAGTGGAGACAGTGGCAGTAGCCTGCAGTGGTGGATGTTACTGTTCAGGCTTTTCTGACCTTCACAGATTCCAGTTTCCCCTCCAATACCCATCATCTGATTGAATCATTGAGGAGGCATGTGTGCTTGTGGATTTGTGGGTGTGTGTATGTGCGTGCAAATGTGGCAGGATGATCTCATTCACCAAGGTCTCCTACTCCGAGTTTGGGGGGGGAACAAAAATAATCTTGGAAAAAGGGACATTCACATTCACATGCGTTCATGCACGCAACCCCACTCTGACTCCAAGGCCAGGCAATTGGCTTGGAGCAGCTGAACCATGTTACTCCACATGAGTACGCACACACAGACGCAGGCTCCCATTTCCTTGAAACTGGCTACTTGCCTGTGCATCAGGATGAGCTCGGTAAGCCCTCCACTGGGATGTGGGATGCATAGCGAAGCAATTTGCCTAATATCTTCCTCATCCTCTCTCTTTTTCTGTCTATCTACCCGTCTTCATTCTCTTTCTGTTGCATGCACATGCATTATTTTTCCTCTACTCCCTTTTTATTCCACTCTTCCTCATACTCAGCTACAAAACTCTCACCACTTTGTCCCTGTTCCACCCTTCCTTACCCCCCCACCCCCCAGGCTGGGAGACTGTGTAGAGGGGTCTGCCGAAGACAGGGCCCATTGACAGGCTAGAGTGGCAGTAACTTATTGTCTATTGATGGAGTGTGACAAATCATGTGGGAATGCAGGGGTGCGTGGCAGTGGGAGCCGGGGTGTTGAGTACGTGAGCGTGCTTGCATCTCAGATGTGTGTGTGTGTGTGTGTGTCTTAGTGTGTATGCCCGCATGTGCTTGTGCCTTTTTGTATATATACCTGTGTGTGTGTGTGTTTGTGCGTAACATCTTAGTGTGGGGCAGGCGGGCATAGCCGGGACCCTTCACAGCTCATTTAGCCCAAATGAGGCCACCTGGGTGGTGAGGGTGCTCAGCAGGGCGGCCCTGGCACTCTGAAGCCCTGCTGACAGCCCCCAAATATAGGGGCTTCATTGGCCTATTAATCAACATAGGCACTCTGACAAATCACCACAACTATGACCTAATGAGAGCGAAAGAGAGGAATGATGGAAAGGAAAGAAACAGGGACAAAATGGAGGAGGTGGAGGGGCACGAGGGGTATATGGATGACAGTGGAGGGACTGTAAGCATGGAGTGACAGAGAGAGCAGAGGTTTAATGAAAAGGAAATGAATGAAGGAGTAGCTTGACATTGCAACTGGCAGTGCAAACCATGGGGGTAAGTCATGAGGTAATAAGAGAAAAATGCTAACACAGTTGCCATGCATATACTTGGCTCTCCAGTCGTACTCACAGTAAACCAATTGATTTGTTATGAAAGCCCAAATCATGTTCTCCAAAATGTAACAGAGTAGATTAGCAAGCAGTCGCTCAGCCCCACCAATTCGCCATCGCAGGAAAATAAATTAGACTGCGAATGCTTTCTAGACACATTTTTGCAGATGCTTCGGAGCAAATTAGAGGTGAGAAGACGTTTGAGTTTGAAAGCAAGCAACATTGATGTATGTCTCCTTCTCTGGTTCCCACCCTGAGGTGAGCTAGCATCTAATCTCTCCACTACCAATCTCAGGTCCAAATCACATTAACCGGGATCAGAGGTGAAACTGGAGCTTTTCAACAGCAGCCTGTTCTCACTAATGAACCCCCATGGCCATCCACTGCATATTACAGCCACACTGAGTGAGGGGGAGAAACTTTTGCAATAATCATTATGTAATTGCACAATGCCTGGGTTTCCATTGCCCTGACATTTTGAACGCTCGATAGCAATATCTTTATGCTTCTCTAAAGGGAATATGTTTGGAATGGCTGCACTGTGTATGATTGATGGCTTTTTGAGGCTAAGCAATCTATTTTATTGTAATTATGTAGTGCAGTGTCCATCTGAAGTTTATAGCATACTGTATTATTTTATTTGCAATGAAGTTTGGGATGTGAACTCAGACTGACTTAGAGGCCATTGATTGTGTTGCTTTAGGTGACCCAGCTGTCGTTCAATCAAGTGAATACAATGCCACCTCTCACCCACATCCAACACTCCCATTGCCACACACATGCACTCACACTTCACACCTTCATCCTTTCTCTGTCATTCTAGGAATCTTTACCAAATCTGCATTAGAGAAAGAGCTCTGCTTTTCTGTGGCCAATTAATATGCAGCCTGGTGCCGAAACACTAAAGTGAATATTCAAAAGCAGCACCTTCCTATTGACTTCTGTCTGTCTGCTGTGCCGTCCAGTCATGGGATCTATGTGATGTACTAAGTCCCAGCCTGTCTGGTCCATCGACTGGCCCAGGATGGAAGGCCCATAGAGAGGATGCACGACTGCATGCTCCTCCCATCCGTTAACTGGGTTTGGTAACACTGCAGCAGCTGCTGCTTGTGAGTTTATGGAACAGAAGGCCACATATAGACCTTGCTAGGTATGCACACATCATCTGCTCTCACACTGGCTGAGCCTCCCTGATAAAGGTGTTACTGACTGTGCATGCATGTGTGTGTGTATCTGCCACCAAAGGATCTTTTACCAACTCATGTGAAAGGTGACTAAAAGGTAACTAAAGAAAAATGCTTTCTTTCTTTCTTTCTTTCTTCTGTTCTGTGTATTTTGGGTAAGGAAATAACAAGATAATAAACCACCCACTGACAACTGGAGGTTTTACTTGTCTTCCTACAACTCCTGCAAGTCCCAGGAGTCTCCCACATATTGATAGCAGCTCACTGATGCCACAAAATTATATAGAATATTCCATAAATTGCTTAATTTCATTTATTTATTTTAAGTGCATGCAGATTCCTGTCTTGTCGTAAGTGAACCTATCACTAGCTGCTGTCTGCAAGCTTTACATTGCTGTCGGCATTGGTGGCTTGACAAAATGAATTCTTCTAGGGTGGGATGGTTGTCTTAGTGGTTTGTGAAAAATGATACAGATGTGACCTCTGTTTACCTATTTAAACTATTACTTGTCTTCTGTTATACTTAGCTGAATGTTAAAAATGCTCCCGAATCAAAATCCAGTGATTATAAGAATTTGTGATCTGACTCTGTGTATGGCTGAACAGTTACAGTACCATCCCTTCAGCATCTCCCCAGGAATCCGAGAGTGATGCAAAGGTGATAGAAGTAGTGAAAGTATAGAGAGGTGTCGCTATTTCTAAATGCATTGTGCAGTCTCACTGCAGTCAGTGTGCAATCTGCCATGTGTTATCACTGCACTGGTTGTCATGTTCATGACACTGTAGTGACACTAATTCCTCTACATTCATTGTATTTAGAGAAGAACCTGAACCAGACTTAAAGTGTAAATTCAGTCTATCCATACCAGTCTAATGTCATTTTACATGGATTTTAATTAGAGCCTGCTTTAAAGCTGTTTCACTCCCCACTGTCTTAAATGGCTTCTCATTTAATCCCACAAGAAAGTGTCACTGAGTGGTGGGCAAGGGCACCAGGGACAAAATGCCAACCTTTTCACCATTTTAGAGAAAGTGACTGGTGTGATCTGACATTTAGTGTTCATAGTGGCAGCTGTAGCCAGTGAAGTAGCATATTTGTACCTCTTTGTGACCTACACTGCACTAGTACATTAATTTCACTAATGTGCTTAGTTCTTTGTGGCACATTAGTAAGAAAGCAAAGTAGGAAAACCACTTTATGAATGATTATGTTACACTGCTCTTTTCATAAAATTTGACAGTGTTTGTATTTTGGTTGTAAGAAATGCAACACTGCCAGAGGGGCTGTGTGTACGTATGTCCGTGCGTGTGTGCATGTATGCTCTTCTGAGTTGACAATAGACCGTTACAGCATCAAATCCCTGCAAGGTGAGGCACAACTTAAAAACATCTTTTCATCGCCTTCCTTATCTCTTTCACACTGCTGGTGGCAGTTAGAAAGAAAAACTAAAAACCGAGAAAGGAAGCATTATTTTATTATAAGGACAGAGGGGGGAAAATAGAGCACGATAAGGATCTGGAGATTAGGATGGAGCAGGACAATAAATTATGCAAAGTGTTTGAAAACACATACAGCTATAATTAAGTGGCATTTGATTTTAAATGAGGTGACAGCGAGGATTTATTTATCTGCTTAACCCCTTAAAACTACCATTAGCATGGTGGAAAATGAACTGTTTGAAATGGTAAGAGAACAAGTCCCTGATCTGATACACAATAGCAGAGGGGGGTGCACACACCGGCACACACACACACACACACACACACACTCAGCATAGAAAGGTGAGATCAATGTCTGCACGGACTAATCAGTTCATTGCAGGCCCAGTGAAACCACAGGAGTCCGTTGCTAATAATGTCATTATGAATGGAGTTTGAACGCTGCTGTATTTACAGTACAGCCTTTGCTAAATATGTACACAACAACTGGTGTCAGTCAGTCAACATAATTTCTCCACACTTAAAAAAAAGTGTTGTGTTTGCTGACATCAAAAGTGAAATTGATGTCATAGTTATGCTTTGCTTAAAAGACAGTGATTCTGGTGAGGGTCCATGTGGGTGGTTGAGTAAGAACACCACAAATGTGTGATGCTGTGGTGGTTAGCCTAATGTGTGGTTCCTGATTACTTTTTGATTTTTTTTTTTTAACTCCTGCTCTTTCTGCTTCATTAAGTAACTGTAATGATGAATGTACACTAGTTTGGTTGTCCCCACATTATTTAAATGTGAAGAATACTGTCAAAAGGCTTCATCTCTGCATAAAAGGAAGCAGCTTTGCATAAAATGCAGTAAAATTACACCTGCTGGTTGTCTTTGCTCAGTCAGTGTGTGGGAGGCAGATGCTAGTTATCCATTTTGTGTATAAAGCAAATGCCTGCCATTGCACAGACAGTTAACCTGTGAACAGGTAACATTTGAGGAGGAAGTGTAAACAAAGAATGTCAGTACAAACCTGGATAATCTATAGTTATGATTAAATAATCTATATAATGCAGCTGTTGTTGTATTGTATTTTCTTTATTAGTCTTGATGTGGTGTTTAATATTCTTGACACTTGTTCAGTAACTTCAGTTTTATTCCAGCATCTGGTTATTCGTCAGCTCAGTCTTGAAATCAACCATACTAGCAACCTACCCAACTACAGTAAGCTAAAATATAATCCATAAAAAGTAGAATGTGTTGAAATATGTAATCTATTCATAGTGACTTTGGAAATTATACTGTATATACTAGGTTTGAATGGAGGTTTAGATCAGTGTCTGAGAGCAAGTCACGGTTTCTCAACCCTCAGTGTTCCTTAGTAGATTTCACAGTTTACATATGCACAAATGACAAGGAGAAAGTACTGAATAAGTAATATGCTATTTCCCAGTAGCGCATTGAGGTGAAATCACATTGAACATATTTCTCTCCCTTTGTGTATGGTGTTCAGTGGGGGGATTGCATGAGTGAACGCCTGTTCTCAGTGTTTGTGCTTGTGTGTGTGTGTGTGTGTGTGTGTGTGTGTGTGTGTGAGGAGGGCAAAATCTAAAGCTACTGACTGTTTATCTGAATTGTCTTTGTTCATTAATTCATGGATGATATTTTATGCATTTGATAACAAGGTTTAAAGGAGCAGACACAAGACACAAAAAGAGATGAATGGGAGGCGTTAATGATTATTCTTTAAAGAAGGTTGGGAGCAGTTCGTCTGATGGTGGGAGAGAGTTGAAGGTACAGGCGAAGGCTGAAGGCAGCACGCGAGTTTAGGCTTGAGACAGGCGGTGATCTGCAGGAGAAGGCAGCAAGTGGAAAAAAGTTAACTGTAGAGATGTGTTACACAACTGGGCATGGGCACAACACTTTTCCATTGGCAGGGAACAGGAAAGTCTAACAGAATTTTTATGTAATTCAGAAACAACCCTACAGCAAGAGCATCAAGGGAAACTTGATGAATTGATGAGAGAGTGAATGGACGTTGCCTTAAGTAGACTTGAGATATAATAAGAAACAGAGGTAATCGGGGAAACAGCTAGGACGTGGATAGTTCATAAAGACTTTAGAGCTGTTATGTGATGCGGAGGCCACAGTCATAACATCAGGCACATTCTCTACAGGGATTACATTGAGGCTCTGTCATAGCTTTTTAGCGTGTGTGAGAGATTTTGTTTGTATTTACATAAGTGTGTACGCATTTGTGTTTGGGTATTTCATCATCAAGTGTTCATCTTTGTCCAAAGTAAGAGCCCTCTCTTTTTCTTTTTCTGTCTTAGCCTGCGTAGCTATCTATTTCTCTCCCTCGCCTTCTCTCTCTTTGGCTCATGGGGGAAGACAGATTGCCTCTGCTGAGATTTTTGATCCCAGAGACCTGCAGGGACACTGGAGCCATTAACAGGTACCTGCCTACATGCCTGCCAGGCTGACTGACTGACTTATTGACTGCCCAGCTAACATAGCCTCCCCTCGTTACTGCAGTAACATATAAGAGGAAGGTGATGGATGGAGGAAGAAGGTGGTCATAAGGCATATGGGAGAGACAAGAGTAGGCTGTCATGCTCAGATATACATGCGTCAGTTTTCAAGGAGATCATTTTACTCTTGTCAACAAAAATCAGTCTAACATCACAGCTGCAACATGCAAAGACATGAAGGTTAATGATGGATATAAAAAGTTGAGTTTTATTTGGAGTTGCTTTGTGTTTCTTTTTGGAAATAATTGTTATGCCCCATGTGGTGGGAGTTTGAGAGGCGGTGTCAGACAACATTGTCAGGCCTACACAGGACATGGCTGAAAGGTGCCAAGGTGGTTGGCTTCCTTAACGAAGGGCCTTGCTGTAATGATTTACAGTAACTCGAGTGAGAGAGGTCACACACACACACACACACACACACATAAGCACGTACACATGCTTGCATTTCTCTGTGTCACAGACTCCTCTTGAGTGCTGTTTCAGTGAAAGATGCCAGCCTTCTCAGCCATGTTCCTAACAAGAGCCAAACAGTCAGGAGACTGAGGAAGAAGAAAAGAAAGGTGAAGCGAGGTGGGAAGGGGTGGGAGGTGGGAGATAGAAGAGGAGCAGAGAACTGTCAACCTCCTGGGACAAGTGCAGAACTCACTGACTGTGTGGAGCAGTCACTTGCTGCACTGACCAGCACACATCGGCTGTGTAGACTTGGCAGGTGTTTGGTTATTTGCTGTTGTCCTTGTTTTTACAGCATGTAATAATACATTCACAAACAGCAAGGATTCTAAATTGGACCTCACCTTGTCAGATACAAACAAGGCGCCTCACCCTTTTTCTCCCGGAGCAAGATTTGATAGATCTTACCCAGAGAAGCACAGCAAGCCTATTTGAGGAATGTACCAAACTGTGTCCAATAGACTAGTACTCACAGTCTCAGGGTGGTGGACAAGCAGCATAATGATGTCGGAAATACCGGCACAACTGTTATGATATGCTGTGATAATTGCTACCCTCCTGTCCGCTGTACAAATAAATGTGGAATCACTAGGCAAACACATTAATATGGAAATGTCTACATTAATTTAGAACATGATCTAAATTATTCAGTAATTAAGCCACTGCAAATTTACACAAACTTTCCCCTGTATGACTGGAGAGAATAGTGAGGAGCTAGAAACAGCCAGGCAGAGGGATCTGAATTATGTGGTCACTTGGTATATTTTCACATTTCTCCAAGTAATAAAACTGTATCTTACATGAAAGCAAAATTGGCACATAAATCAGTGATGCATATACACAACCTTCTTTTGTAAAACATATATTATTGTAACATCCTTGCTATACACTGGAAGCAGATGTAGAAGCCTCTACCACCT
Organism: Monopterus albus; assembly: GCF_001952655.1. NCBI lineage: Eukaryota > Metazoa > Chordata > Actinopteri > Synbranchiformes > Synbranchidae > Monopterus > Monopterus albus. The sequence continues at coordinate 1,231,753 of NW_018127903.1, forward strand.
TCTCACCCCCACCGCTATCGTCACCACCACCAACACACAAATACACACCTCTGGAACAAGGAGACTAAACCACATATATGTCGCTTTCTGTGTATTTATAGTTCCAATCGAACAGTAACCTGAAAGAGGTTTTTATCAGATTAAAGGAATTTGCCATTTTGAGGAAATATTTGCTTTCTTGCCAAGAGTTAGATGAGAACATTGATACCACTCTCATAACTGTGCCTCTAATGTGAAGCTGGAGTCAAAGCTGCTAAAGCTCACTAATTAACACACTGTATCTCATCTGTTTAATTTGTAGAAAAGACTTTGTACCAAAGTCTAAACGCAGCCAAATGAACATAGGTGGCTCTTCATTCATATTGAACAGACAAATGTGCATTGACCTGTGCTGATCTTCTTGTTCAACTTTCAGCCAGAAAGTGAATACGTTTATTTCCCAGGATGTCAAGCTATTACTTTAAGTATCAGTGATGTTGTGTTATCCCGTATATAAGTGCCTGAAGTCATGGCCATAGTGGAAATATACTGTATGTTTGTGTCATATCTATTCATTAGAGATGAGATTTTTCACATTAGTTGTTATATACCAGTAGATTCATGTGTCACCACGTTATATTTCTAATCGTCTTTCTCTGGCTCGCCCCTCATGTTATTACCATTTGTGTGTGTGTGTGTGTGTGTTGCACTTAAGTTAAAAAAAAAACAACAAAAAAAAACAACAACTCTTCTGTGTGTGATGTACTGGACTTATTGCTACTTGTATGTGGAGTTGACAACCATGGTTGGGTGGATTTGTGTTTGTGTGCACTTTAGTGCATGCTGTTTTGTGTGTGTGTGTGTGTGTGTGTGTGTGTCTGTGTGTGTCTGCACCAAAGCACACACAAGCATGTCAACTTGTGTCACTGTGGATGTTCTTTCAAAGGCCCTTCACAGATCTGTCCAAGGCCCTTTGATCAGGCGTTCTATGACTCGCTTGCTCTCGGCAGACCTCGAGATGGGAGGGTGTGTGCTGGGTGGCAGGTGGCTGACGTGGGTGGGACTGTGATTTTGACCCACATGCTCACACACACACACAAATGTAGAATCTGTAACACATGCACCCACACATTTTAAAAATTTGAAGGCATACTTGCTGTAGCATATAACAGTGAAACTTCCTTCAAACACCAGTCATTGTAGTTTTTGATATATGAAGTCAAAATGTCATCAAAGACAAGAAAGTAGCTGCAGAAAGCCAGTTCTGAGTTAGTCAAGTTAGAGCAGTTTAAGGTTAAGGTTGGAAGTTCATTTTGTTAATCCTTCCAAACAAATAAACACACATTGTGTGTATTTGTCTATACTGAACACAGCAGCTGCAGACTAAAGCAACCAGCTCATGTTTACTTTGAAATTGATTTGTTTTGATATTGCATTTTTTTTCCCTGGCTGATTTAGTGTGTGTCTTGTAGATTTTGAGTGGACATCAGTTTGGATTGAGCTGAATCTCAGGTAGGGCCTAATACTGACTGGCATCACCCCACCACATGGACATACTGTAGTCCTGACACTGAGTTGATCTGACAATAGAATGGATCAGTGTAGCAGCTAGTAAGTCAGAAGGTAGAGCATAATCCCTTCTGTCAAGTCTCTGTCTCGTCAATATTCAAATCCAGCCGGCTGTCCAATGGCTGTCAGTTACAATCTCCCTCTGACTCATGGCCTAGCACAGGCACATATCTAAATTGAACTGGATGTTTGCTTCTCAATGGAAATTGAGTCAAAGAGATGACCCCCCTGCTCTATATTGTGAACTTGTCAGATTCCCCAGCTGAGCTAGATTATAATGTACAATATCCATTCCAAACTAAAAACATGTTTCCTTTTTCATGACGCTTCTCTGTGTGTGCCTCTCCTCACCTTTATAGATATGTATAAACTTTTCTTGCTGAATAGCTACTCTGCTTCAGTTTTAACTAAAGGCAGGCCATGAACAAAAACCCCAAACCCTTTCTGTCACCTCTTAGAACTGCTCTGTTCTATCTCTCTCCTGTAGTGATTTATTTCCATGCACTCTGTGCCCCAGACACCTGCGTACAGCACCTGCAGTGGCATCTGTGGAACTGCAAAACTAAAGGCCAAGTGCAAAAGCATGAAATGAGATACTATGGACTTAACATGGCTACGCTAGGTCTGAAGAAGACACAGACCCAGACATGCTGTATGTGTGCATATTTTCACATGGATATTCTTCCACCAGCTATATTCATCCACTGACTTCACCTTTACTCATTACCTTTACATACCTAACCTTGAATTTGGACATCTTCAAGGAGCAGCTGCTTGAAATTATTCTGAGCAGGTACCTGTGGGTGAAAATGTTCATCCATCTTTGGTGAGTCCAGCTTTCACTGGGCAAACAGCTAGTTTTTTTAATTATTTTTTTTATTCCTCACTAAAGTTTTGGAACATAATCGTACACCTCTTTTTTTGGGGTGAATCTGAGTGTCTTGTTTAGCAAGAGACACTCCTGTCAGTTGCAGCCCTGCGTTGTGATGTGAATTGCTAAGAAGGATTTATTTGACCTAAAAATCTTGTCCTATTCAACTGTAACTCAAATCCCAGGTTCCATCCCAAATGAAACAGCTGAAGATGTGATGGCCAGTCAAAATGATGTCCATTCACTAAAAGTAACTTGACTCCACAGGTCTAAAATTAAAAGTGATTCTCACAAGAGTGAGAACATTTGACTACTGTCTGTCTCTCTCTTCCTCTTGTTCAGTCCCTCTCTTCCAACTTCTGTCACACATGTCACCCTGGCATGCATGGAAAGACCTGACCTTTGGAAAGTTTAGCACTTTAAATATTTAGGCTTGGGTTATGATGGATCCTCCAGGCCCTGCGGCAATGTGCGAAGCCTCTGATTAGGGCTGCTGTCAGAGTCATTTAGCTGAGTGTCTGGCTGCCGGTGGCGCTCTCTGTTTGACAGGCGAGCCTTTTAAACAAACAGCGGTCCCAGTGGCAGAACAGGCAGGGCATCCAGCGCAGCACAAACACCCAGCACTCTGAGAGAAACCACTCAGCCCACTGACAGCTGCCGAGGAAACCACTGGCCACAGTCTCACTGCCTCTCATGATCTTTCAAGCACTTTGTCCTTCTGCTCCTTTGCTTTTTTTCGCACAGCCTATACTTGTACATCTGCTTGTTTTGTTTTGTTACTGTTCTTTTTTTTCCCTTTTTCTCTTTCACTCTCCATGCTGATATTTGTTTTACACGTCCTCTTTGTTGTTCTTTGTCAGTGGGAGCTGCTGATGTCAAGCACCAAAGTTTCATCTATGTTGTGTTTTCCATAAGATTTAGTAAGTAAGTTGATCGTCGAATGATCTCTGACCAAGGCTTATGCTCTAAATCTGATAAACATCACTACTCATTATCATTTGAAAATCTGGATGGATGCTCTCTGTATTGTGCCTGCATCATCCCGTGATTAGGACAGCTTACATTGATGTTCACGTTGAAATACATCTGAGCCAGCCTTTTCATCTCACTCTGAGACAATCTCCTGTGGCATCAATCCTGTAAATATATGAGTCTTAATATGTGTGTCCTATTCTGTATTCAGTGGAAGAGCCAAGTCAGCAGCTCCAGTATTAATGCATGAGAAATGAGCAGAGCCCATAAGAATTAAAGGGTAAGACTTCCCTTATTAAGATGTAAATTCCAGGGGAAAACTTGCCGAAATGAGGATACAGTGAAGTTGCTGTCAACTTTAGCCTACTTTTGCATTTCTAAAAGGCACTGTTGTGTTGTAGTTGTCGAAATTAGATACACACAGCAAAGCACCTTGTGTATTTTTTGGCTCATTTTCAGCCAGTCTCAACAAATATGCAACCTACACTTTATGGAACAATTTACACTTTTGGCAACATTATCTAGTGACAGTATACATAGCAACTATCATGGTAATTCAATCTATGCCCGTGTGTGCTTCTTCTTCTTTTTTCTCTCCCTCTCTACCTCTCTCTCATTTCAAATTTGCACTTAACACCTTCCTGGGGAAAGGCTTCTCATTCATCAATGGTGTTTGTCCCTGTGACAAGCAGGGCGCCTCCTGCATATCAATATCAGCTAAGACAATGCTGAGCCTGTAACCTTCAGCTAAATGTCATTCTGCTTAATCCTATTTGAAAATTAAACATTGAAAAACCTTTAGCGTACCTTCCTGTCTTGATTCCTCTCTTGCTTGCTCCTTTATTGGCCACTGTTCCTCCAGCTTTCTGTTCTCCCTCACTCCCTTTCACTTCGTATTTTGCTCCCTGGGTGACATTTGTATTGTTCTGTTTGTGTGAGTGTTGTTTGGGTTCCATAATAGATATTTTGTCAAACTGAAAATTTACAATAATTTGTCTGCCCCTGGCAGTCATCTGCATTCTTCCTTAAATGTCTATGGTAGTTATCAAAGGCAGGCTTAACTACTCTTCTCTTTGTTCTGTCTTTTTAGAAAGGTAGTCCACTCTAAGACCAAAAACATGAATGAGACTGAGAAAGATCTTCTGCTGTATATTTATAAATGCTGTCTCTCAACTTTTTCCTATTTTTGATTGCACATATTTCCTATTTGAGTGCACACACTGTTTATTTTCATCTTTATTGTTTTATTTGCATTGTTATTTTTCTATTTCTTCTTGCCTTACAACACAGTGAGAGCCTCTGAATCGGAGTCAGATTCCTTGTGTGTTCAAACATGCTTGGCCATTAAGGATGATTCTGAAAGAATGACGCCCAAAAGGAGCCAGAAAACTAGTGAACAAACTCCAACATGGATGCAGTCACATGAATGGAAACCTCTCTGTCAAAGCTGCACATTTACATAAATGGATCCCTTTCCTACAGATGTGAATCACCACATTGACAGTGCTGGGGAAGAAGAGAAAGAGGGATTACAGATTGTCTAAATGCACACTTCGACATAGACTGAAACTTTATCAGAGTGCTGTGCATTAAGAACCCTGCTTCTTAGTATGCATGAGACACATACATGATATACTTGATGTTTTATGCCCTCTTCTTCCTTACACACATGCACAGACCAAAACTATATGGCATGTTTTTGAAGATACCGTGAGGGGTGAGGGATCGGAGGGGAGGGGAGGGGAGGCGGGATAAAAGGAGGCGCAGAGATTGCAGTGAAAATGCAATCATTTGCAGTCAGACAGATATAATTCTCCTTTGGAGGGAGTGTGATGGGGCAGCTCAAAGGCAGCCCTCAGCCAGCACTCCATATGGATTTGATTGACCACAGTCACTCGTCAACGGATTTCATTGAAATACTTAGAGTAAATTGTGTGATTACACTCGATGTCTTCACTTTGAAGCCTGTAGCTCGAGGAATTAGAAAATGTGATGGAAGGACATACTGTAGAAGCAATTATACAAGAGGGAGAAACAACAAGATACGAGGAGCAATTTCCTCCATAAACCCAAACAAGGATCGTTGTGCAGCCATTGCACCGTGACTTAGCCACAGCAAGCAGCAGATTGACAGAAAAGGGAAGACACTCAGAGAAAGGTTTAGAAAGAGTAAAAAGTATCTAATCTTTTTTATTTCACAGTTTTCTCTTTTAATATTAACATCCATTAAGCTTTCAATCTCTCTTTGCATAGATACCTGCAGATCTGTTAGTGTGTATTCATAATGCTTAGGTGTAATCACAGCTGGGAAACTGACCCAGTGTTTACAGCATGAAATAAGAAGTGACAACAGGTTACTCCTCAATCTGTTTTTAATCCAGGCTGTGTTCTTTAGTCTGTGTGAGACACAAATAGAAAGGAGATACAAGCACACAGATACACACAAACAGCATTTTGTAGGTGAGTTGATCCTATAATTTTTGTAAAACTGAAAACCAACATAAATTATAGGTGTAGGCACATTGGGTGAGATTCTTTGTGTGTTTTAATCTAACATGAGGTGAAAAATGTTTTTAATATTAACAGCCTATGTTCTGTCTCTTGCTCTGCATTTGATCTATGCCTTCCAGGTGGGAGCTGCAGGAAGGAGCAGAGCTGGAAGATGGAGAGAAAGCAATGGTAGAAGAACTTCAGAAAGCCTATTTTGCTTGCTGCTGCAGCCCGGGACAACAGGACCCTCCTGAAGCTGATGAGACACTAGCAGAGCAGACCCAGGGGGAAACACAGCCATTCAATAAAAATGCTGCCCAATAACAGTTCATGCTGTTGGAATTTTTATCATGTTGTAAATGCTTGCTTGTAATATGTACTTGCAGCTCTCTTGGTAGTAGAATTTTTTATGGGTGTGTAGGTGTGTGTGTGTGCACATTTGTGGGTCTGAGTTGGTTTGTGCATGTACTATATGCACTGAGTTTGCTTGTGTGTGTGTGTGTGTGTGTGTGTGTGTGTGTGTGTGTGCTTGAAAACATGAGTGAGTGAAAGGACACGAAACTGTGGAACAACAAAAAGAGTGAGGGAGACGGCGCCTCCCTCTTTATGCACATGCCTCAGACAAACTCTCAGTGCTTCTCTATGCTGCATCAGATGCATTTCATCTTTTTGGAACACATCTCCAGTATTCAGTTCTGGGAAATGTAGTGCCCATATTTGTTTGCCTGGAACAAGATGGGACTGTGTGATCATTCTAGGTAATTGAAGTTTTTTTTTTTTTTTTTTCGAGACAGTGGGTGTAAAGACATGGGTGTCAGCATACATTCCCCTGATCCCTGAAAGCAAACATCAAATATTACAGCTGAGAAGCAGGATGATGTAGGTTTTGATTACAGCGTGTCCCCCAAATCTGCCCCACAGTATTTTGTGCAAACTGAGAAAGCATTTATTTTGTGTGTACACACTTACACGTACATGTTTTCAACTGTGTCCATATTTTATTATTTATAAACAGAGGTGGAACATTTTAGATTTAAACATGAAAAGAAAATCCTATTCTTACTTCTCCATTGAATATTATTCATTTTTATGTGATCAATTTGTGTGATCTCAGTGTAGTCATAATTTTTTTTAATGATTAGTGTCTATGAAGTTACCATTCTGAATACATACATCATATGTTTTTCTTATGATGTCCAAACAAGGATTAAACAACTCAAATTAGGCTATTTTATCGTCAAGGACATAATTTTAGATCACAAAGGCTACCGCACACCCTGTGCAATTCCTTTGAGGCATGAGGAAAATATTTCCAGCTTCAGAGAGAGATGTTCCTTTCCTTAACTTGATTTTTAATGCAAATGCAGCAAGATTGTGATCTCAAAACCACTTAGAGAATACAAAAGACAGCAAAATGTTGAGCAACTGAATTCTTGATGTGCCTTGAATAAAGGCTAAACAGTAACATCATTAGCCTCTTCTAAATGTACTGTATTTAACATAACAGTGAAAGATGTTTTATTTAGGTCTTGCAAGAAAAAAATATTTGGCAAGTTAGATTGTTTTTGTAAGACAACTGTTTACTGTGAACAAACGTTAGTAGTTAGAACTCATGTGACTCTACACCTCTAGTCTCAAGTGCTGCAGTGAGAACAGAGTGAGCAAGAGGCATCTCCTTTCTTTTGTCAACGTGCATGAAAATCAGTGCCACAATGTGTTATCTGTATCTGTGTGGGCCTCCCTTTGCAGCATCTCCATCACTCTGTTTGAAGAAACAGGGTAACTCGGCTCCCCAGAGAAACAGTTTTAATTTCAAGAGGCTGTCCAGAACTAGGACATCCAGGTTAAGTTTAACAGGGAGACTATTTCTGTGAATCAACAGCAAGTAACTGAAGCAAAGCTACAGGTACTTGATAGGGGAACAGAGTGTGGTCATCTGTAGCACAGTATCACTATCTGGCAGGTCTCACTTTAATTAGATCGCTCTTCTTTTCCTTCGAATGTTCTTTAATGTGCTCTGATCCATGTCACTCTCACAATTTCATGAAAACAGTCCTGAGCACTTCCATCACAACAGGTTCTCCCAAGAGGTCCCACTGAAGTCCTTGTGCCAGAGGTGGAGTATAGAGCAACTTAAACATGAATCTGAGAGTAAAGACTGTTAAATTTAGGATAACATGTTTGCAAAGCAAGTTGCTCTTGCCAATAGGAAACAGTTCAGTGATATTAGAAGAATGAACAAAGTACTGTTTGGCTGGGAGTAGAGGCAAGGTTTTATACTGTAAGTAACATCTATGGAGGGTGCTGTGTGTGTCATGGTGGCATTTCTAAAATTGTCCTCCTTCCAGCCCTATCTAGTCAATATCCTATCTTTTATTATTATTTTAAGATGAGGAATCTTGTTTATTTTCAAATGTGAGAGCTTTACATCAAGTTAATTTATTCAACTTCCACTTACAAGTGACCAAGTTTAACCCCACTCTGTTCATATGCTGATAGCCTATACCATCCTGGCAGTCACCAATACACAATCAGGATAAATGAGTGCTGTGTCATCTGCCTAAGCAAAAGTAAAGATGCAATGTCAGCAATGAGAAACTAAAAGTGACACTGGAAATAAAAGTAAAAAGTTATAAGGAGTGGGAGTGAGGGGTTGGGGTACATGTTGGGGTAGGAGTGGGGGGGGTCAGTGGGTAGAACAGTTGTTTCCCAACCAGGGGGTTGGTGGTTCAAATCTAAGGTGCCTGCAGTCCACATGTAGAAGTGTCCTTTGGCTTCCTCGGTTCTGTATTGGAAACAAATTCCCTGTGTGTAACATACTTGGCCAAATAAGGGTGATTATCTATTATCAAAAGTACAAATAGGAATGGCTATGCAAAATGGCACAGTCCTATATTTATTATATAGCCTATTACTAGAATAAATTGTGTGTGTGTGTGTGTGTGTGTGTGTGTGTCATTTCAACAACCATGTTAGTAGTTTAGTGGGTAGATTAGTCTAACACAATGCGTCTTATTTTAGAAGATGATATGTTTTACCTTACAATCTTTTACAGGCAAAGTATCTAAATATAACAGTTCAGCTAAAACAGCTTAAAAGTAGCCTACAGGATTTCGGTCTAAAATGTATTTGAGTAGAATTAGCATAAAAAAGTACAGTATTTGGTTCCATTCCACGGCTGAACATTACATCGTAGCTATCCAGGTAGAAGTCCAACACCAAGCTGCGGCAGCTGCTGCGCTACTGTGCCTTTAAATAGCTCTTCCAGTCCGTTGCCCCGGTAACCCGGAAGTTTGACGTTCTCCACGCTCTGCACAGCTCCGAGTTCTTCCTTCCTGTTCAAGGAAGCAGCAGGAACTGGACAGCCGCATATGTACTAATGGTGCGTGAGTCGAACGAAAAGCATGCAGACATTTGCTTCTCTCTGATCCTCGGTGTTCCGTTTGTATTCAACGAATGTGAAACAAAGTCCGAATATATCCTGCTGCGCCCCTATGTAGAGCGGCTGCACACGTCCACGGGGTTGTTTTAAGAGTACGGAACATGAAACGTGTGTTGGCTGCGTGTTGGGGTAAAAATACGACAGGCATGTGAAGATGGACATTTTTACAGTCCGCATCGTGGTTATACAAGAATAACTTTGCTTGTGTTGCATAATTAACTCATTTGTTGCACATGTGCAAAGTTCAGCAAACGCACTGCTGCACTAACAGTTACATGTTTCATAGCAATAATGTTGACAAATAGTTGCAGTTAGCCCGTTTATGTGGTGTGTAATTGGAGTGTGAATGATCACTGCCCCGTTTTATTCAGCAAGCTATGAGCTAGTAGCCTGTGCAGGAGAGTAGTAAGCATTCAACAGTAAGCTGTAATGTCTCGGTTTACTGCCACCTTTCAGGTGCAACAAGCTCTGAAACAATTGCTTTTATGGTCTTAATAAGGGATTCAGGCAGGTATAGGCACTGTAAAGTAAGATGCACTATGCTACATATGTTGTGCTGATTTCTTTTTAATTTCCACACATGACAGGATGCATCTCAGTAATCTCTGGGAAGTCAGAGGACCTATGCTTTCTCATCACTGTGCTGCCACACTAGCCCTGTACATACTGTGGATCACCATGGCCCAGGTAGCTGGCCAGGAAGACAGAGAGAAAACTACAGCACTGAAAGGTGAACTTGGGCTGTTACACTGAAAATAAAAATAAAATTAGTAGTGGATTTAGAAGAGAAGAGGGAAATGTGGTAGTGTAGGATGAGAAAGGAGCTCAAGTGTAAACCTCATTGAAATGTGTTGCTCCATGTAAGCAGTGTCTCAGAGATGATTCTAAATCTACAACCATATAGTCACAGGAATAAATACTTGAGTAGATGTGGTAGAAACACTGATTTAGACTTGTATTGTTATAAACGAATGTGCAGTCCCTCTCTGATTTGTGCATGTCTTTAAATGATGTGTGGTCAATGTGAAGTAAGATATAGTTTTAAATTGTTGACAAATCTTTACTTACTAGTTCATATTTAGACTTTTCACTGGGCCCATGAGTAGATGACACAGGAGATGTTCCAGTTCAACTGGAGTCAAATATATTCACCCATCCTTTTAGCAAACCAATATGTGTGTTTTATTCCTCTAGTTTCTTTCTACTTCAGTGATAGAACTTGCAGAAAACTGTTTGATTATTTGATGTGAATATCCACTTTTCTACCTACTGCGCCACTTGAGGATGGTTAAAGGGCTTTTAGTTTAAGTGAGTAGGGAGGACTTTGGCATAGCATTTGCTGCTTAACAAAATAGGGGCACATTATCGAAGTGAAATGTAGATGGTTATGATGTTGTGGGTGAGATCATGAAATAAAAATAGGATTTTGACATTCTTTGAAGAAGAGCAAGTACTGTGTGATTGTTCTCAGTCATTTTTTTTCTCACCCTTGGTCTTCCTGCTTCTCTTTCTCCTCAGATTTACTGTCAAGAATAGACTTAGATGAACTGATGAAGAAAGACGAACCTCCTTTCACTTTCCCCAAAACACTGAAGGAGTTTGAATATGACTTTAATGAATGTACGTACATATTTTGATTTTCACAGTATAAAACACAAGTGTCCTGTCATTTATAGCAGTAGTGCCTAGTCTTTTGGACCCCCTAATATGTAGCCCTTGTCACACAGCTGGAAGATATCCACCAGACTTCCACCTTGAAATTGTTAGTAATTGAGGAAATAAAACAATCCCGTGTTTTAACCATCAAAGATTGTTCACATTTCTGCAATATAAGTATAGATAACCCCAGGTTGGAAACTAGTGGTCTGTAGAGGTGGTTGCATTCACTGGAGTCATGTTAAAACTTGGATAAAAGAAAAAACTAAATCTGAGTCACTTTCAACATAACAGAATCTTTGTGTAATTCCAGTTCTGTCAGTGTTTTTGTATTAATGACCTACACTGTCTCCTGTCACCTGGGACATTTTGAGAGTACAGGTGTGTGTGTGTGTGTGTGTGTGTGTGTGTGTGTGTGTGTCAGTTAGCAGTGACAGCAAGGAGCAGAGCTGGACCCAGAGTGGTGCGAGTCCAGATGATATAAAAATCTCTTTAGGATTCTCTTGGCTCACTTCGATTAAGCCAGGTGGAGAAATGGAGGAAGAGTTGGAAAGGTGGTGGCGGTTTTGGCTCTTAGTATTCCTCTGTAGTCTCCTTCTCTCTCTCGCTCACCCCTCTGTTCTCTGTCAGTGTCTGTGCTGGCTGTCTGGCTGGCGGAGTGGGGGACATGTTGTGTACTCTACGGCCCGTCAGTAACCTACTCAGCCTTGCCCTCCGCCTGACGGAGCATTTGCATAACCTCGCTGTGCCTAAAAACTGAGACACAGAGGCTTACCCCTCACCTGCTTCCGTGCCAACACCCGCCACTCGCTCTACCCCACCCTCAAGTCTCAGCTCAGTCTCCCATCAAGTGAGGAACACATTCAGAGACTCGCCATCGCCTCACCCTTTTGTCTCCCTTATTTCCCTCTCTCTGTATTTTTCTGTTTCTACCCCTGCCCTGCTCAAAATCCCCAACCGAAACACAGTCTACTCACACACATACACCAACACACATACACACTCATACCCATCCGAACGTCTTGTCAGTTTCCACTCAGGCCTGTTTTTGAAGGATAGCATTTCTATTAAAGCCACGGTGGCCCTCAGGCGGTGTCTCTAGTATGCTGGCTCACAGTTGCTCTGGCTCGCAGGCATTTCTATAGCTACACCCAGACTACCTTTGCCCAAGACAGGTGGAACAAAAATGTTAATTTGACCATGTAATGATGTGAATACAGACGAGGCTGTGTACAATAGTTTGCAGGTATCTTAATCACTGAAGATGATGGCTTCATCTTGCTAGCCCTCCGGTTTTCCATTACTGGAAATCCAAGGTTATGTACACCTAATTAAGCGGCCAAATTGAGAACAGAATGCTAATTATGACAGAAAAAGAGGAGAAAAGTTGAGAAAACGTTATTCCTCTGAGAGGATGTGTTGGGTGAGGCGATGGAGCTGGTCCCCCCGCACACACATACACCACACACTTCTCTACTTCCTTCACACACACACACACACACACACACACCTCCCCACAGAAGGATTTCATTATAGCTCCTCTCTTCCTTCTCTTAGGCGGTGGTGTTTAGATCCTCACCCCTCCATGAATGCATAATTGATTTTCTTCAAGGTACTTTTTTTTTGCACACAGCTTTATCATAACGTCTCACTCGTCTGCTGCTCTACCTCTCAGGCACAACTCTGCTTTTTAATGCACATGATGACAAACCTATATTCAGGATTACATGTTGTCTAACAACTAGCCATGAAAGCAAGTGCTGTAATACACAGTGTGTGAGCAATGTAAGATTTATCACATTGACAGAGGGGTGAAAATGGTGGCAATTTAGAAGGAGATGAAAAAATGCCTATGCATTGTTTTATCTTGCAAAGATATTGTATTTATTTATATCTCAAGATGGGTTTCCTCATGTTGTGCAATAATTGAGAAAGTATGAGAGCCCCCTGGCTATTTGGGTTAAGTATGTGTACTTTTCAGTGGTTTAGCTCTTACAAATTCTGCAGTCATAAAGGTCAAAATTAAATTTAACACTGTTTAGTGTTTTATTGTATTGTAGTGTCAACTGCAGGATCGATGGGCTCATTGCTAAGGTATAAACATAGTGGTTCCATAGCCACATGAGGGTAATTGTTTATTAAGGAAAAAAGTAGTACCATTTCTGAACGACTTTTTTCTCTCTTATGGCTGTTTTATATGAAATAAAACCTGAATGTGTTAAGAACTCTTCTGATTTCCCTGAATCATAACAATTCACCTGGACATTGTCCTAGAGAACTTTTTTTGCAGTTGATTGCTAAGTGTTATAATAGCAGTAAGGTCCACTTGTAACAATTTACAGAACCCTAGTGACACTTACTGTATATCCACAGCTGGCTCTCCTGGCTGAAGCTGCTGGTGTGTGTAAGCTGTGCTGCTCAGGGTGATTGGCTGATGCTCAGACATCATCCTCAGAAGAATTGCAGAGTAGCTGTCATTGTGGCTAATGCATGCCAGCCCACCTCTCTCTCTTCAGGTTCACACACACACACGCACACACTCTGAGAACCTTTCCCACTTTCCCATAGTCTTTGCTCTTGAAGATTTCAGGTAGAAAAGTGAGGGACAGACCTGTGGCCTGTCGCCAGAATAAGCAACGAAGAAGAGAGAGAGATGGACACAATTAACGTCGAAGGGGAGAGGCTTTTAGGTGGATAAAAAAGAGGCAGAGAGAGTTTTTGCCATACCAGCTGTCTAGGCCTGGCCTGCCAGACTACCCAGAAGGCCGTCGAAGTCGTGACTGGAAGAAGGCTGCTGCTTCCATAGGCTTTGTACCTGCCAGATGGGGGTGGTTGAGGGAGGGAGCGAGGGAAGGAAACGAAAGAACAAAAAACAACAGAGAAAAAGAGAAAGTGAAAATAAACAATACATAAAGTAATGGCTTGAGCTTAGTTTGCCTAATTTGGCACATAAAGTTACTTTTACATGTCAGAAGTAGGGACATACTTAAAAAAAGAAGCTGCGATTTCCTTGATGAAAGCTCTATACACTGTTGGCAGCATCACAACCAGCTTCATGAGGACATCACCTGGAATGGTTTTCAATTATAATGTGTGATTTGGCAAAAGTTTATTGGTGGAAGTTCTGATCATTGTGTTGTGCCAAGGTATTGTGGATATACATAGTCATACTTCTTTCCCACATCTCCCAGCTGACTACTTTATTAATTCAGATTATGGCAAGAACTGCTCAATTAAGTAAAGAGGAAAGCGGTCTGTTGTTTCTTTAAGATATGAAAGTCAGTCAGTGCAGAAGAAGATGTGTTCATTAGAGTTACCAGTCTCAGAGATCATCAATTAGCTGCACCTTGGATTAGAGCCTACATGAATGCTTCACAGGATTCAGACACATCTCAACATCAGCTGTTCAGCAGAAACTGCGCAAATTAGTGCTTCATGGTTGAATTGCTGCAACAAAAACCAGGGAGACCAACAAGAAGAAGAGACTTGTTTGGGCCAAGAAATGGACATTACACCAGTGGAAATTTGACCTTTGGTCTGATGAGTCCAAATTTGAGAAGGAGAACAAATGGTACTTGCATGTGTGGTTATCACTGTGAGGAATGATGGGGTGGGGTGGGGGTGCTTTTCTGGTGACACTTTTGCTGATTTATTCATCTGCAGTGGCCTGACCTCCACAGTCAACCAATCTAAACCCAGTTGGGATGGGCTTGACTACAGGATAAGGATAATCACCTTTACTTGGCCAAGGACTTTGTTTCCGGTACAGAACCGAGGCAGCCATCTGCAGCGCCAACTCACACCGATGGCTCTAACCATCGGTGGTAACTTGGGGGTTCAGTGTCTTACCAAAGGACACTTCGACATGTGGACCGCCAGCACTGTGATTCGAACTACCAACCTCCGGTCAGGAGATGACCGCTCTACCCATTGAACCATAGCCACCCGCAGAGTGAAGGAAAAGCAGTTAACAAGTGCTGAGCATATGTGGGAACTTGCTGGAAAAGCATTCCAGCTGACTGTCTCCTGAAGCTGGTGGAGAAAAAGCCAAGAGTGTCCAAATCAGTTATTAAAGTAAAATGCGGCTACTTTGAAGTACCTAAAATTGAAAACATATTTAGGGTCATTTAACTTTTTTTTTTTTTGCTTACTGAATAATTCCATATGTTTTATTCCATAGCTGTAATGTTTTATCTACAGTGTAGAAAAGAATGGAACAACCAAAAGGTGAGAAGGTGTGTCCAAACTTTGGCTGGTTAT
This sequence comes from Monopterus albus, assembly GCF_001952655.1. Taxonomy (NCBI): domain Eukaryota; kingdom Metazoa; phylum Chordata; class Actinopteri; order Synbranchiformes; family Synbranchidae; genus Monopterus; species Monopterus albus. The sequence continues at coordinate 1,246,992 of NW_018127903.1, forward strand.
ATATGCAAGTGTCTGTGTCAGATGTCTTTCCTTCTTTTATTCTGGCTCTCTCCCACAGACGGTCAGCTCAGACATATAATAACAGGAGAACCGTTTGTGTTCAATGCCAGAGAGGATCTTCACCGCTGGAACCAGAAACGCTATGAAGCTCTTGGAGAGGTAACACACTGCTTTTTCTACTGGCATACTAAGCATATAAACATGAAATTAACGATATTGAATATTGCAGTGGTTGTCGATTCTTAGGAGAGAAGACAAAAAAGACATGGCGCATAGGCCCTTATCACACATGGAACCTGAGATATTTCGATGTTCATATATCCTGATTTCAGCGCGAGGTGGTTAGCGCTGTTGCCTCACAGCGAGACGGTTCCGGGTGTGAGCCCTGGCCGACCCGGGGCCTTTCTGTGCGGAGTTTGCATGTTCTCTCTGGGTGCTCCAGCTTCCTCCCACTGTCCAAGGACATGCAGCATAGGTTGATTGGCATCTCTCAATTGCCTGTAGGAGTGATTGTGTCTGTGAGTGGTTGTTCGTCTGTGTGTTAGCCCTGCGATGGACTGGTGACCTGTCCAGGGTGTACCCTGCCTCTTGCCCGCAGCTGGCTGGAATTGGCTCCAGCCCCCCAAGACCCTGTTTGGGACTAAGCGGTTTAGAAAACGAATGGATGGATGGATGGATGTCCTGATCTCACAGGTTGTCAAAATGTTGCATTCCCGAGGCCAAGGTGGCACAGTATTGTGTGACATAAATATTTGCCAGTTTGACATAGTCCGACAGCAAAACCAACTTCTGTAGTTTTAAGGAAACCAAACGGTCAAAGTTAACATTTCTCTAATAATTTTAATTTTGTTTTATTTTAATAATAATTTTGTCTAAGAACCTTGTGAATCTGTGTGCGCTTTATCCATTGTTATTATGTGACTAATCATACTGCAGAAGAGTATAAAACTTTTACTAAGGCTTGAGGAGGCTAATTGACTGTTACAGGCTCTAGTTCTTTTTTTACAGACATGATGTGATCATGTAAAATTGCCATATGCTTTACGCTGTAAGGTTTCTAGGATTCTGGGTGAAGATCATTGATGCTCTTATGAAGTACCTTGGTTGTCCAGCTGCATCACCAAATATCCAAGCATTCACAATCCTAAAGTTCGCCTCTAATTCATTGCCACAGTACCACCATGTGCATTGTGCATTAAGATAATGAGACAAATGTTCTTTTGTAATTTGTTGTTTTTATTTGGACCCCTACTATGTTGTTTTTAATTGTTGCATGCATTCTTTGAAGTTCAAAGCAAAGTGATAGACCCGTTTGTGGGATTACCTGGGTGTTTTTATTATTTCTAATGCAGGTATACAGTAGCTCCTTTGAGAGCCAGTCTTCCGTAAAGGCTCCCCCCACCCCTTTCTTTTGCATGCTCAGGCACAATCCACCAGCATCTATAAAGGCTGTAGAAACAAACATTTGGTAGCAGAAAAGCAGAGTTTCTTAAAGAACACACAGACATTTAAACCTACTGAACTCAGACATCCAGGGGGGAACAAAGATTTGAAGAAGACAAATAATCATCAAGCAGGATGTATGCAAATTTTATTCATCCTGTGATTAAAAAAAAAATGTCTTTAGAGAAGAAAAAAAAATGAAATGGTGTCAATCAGTTATCATACGAGCTTGTGTAATGAGAACAGGTACTGTTTGAGTTCTGGTGCAGGAGATTAACTGGCTGAGAAGAAGGAAGCACTACCTGAATAAACAGTATTATCTGTCTGTTGTTTTTAGCTCACACATGATTCAAGAAAATACTACTGTACCTCTCTCATACCGCTTTGTTTTTTGCTATGCTTCATTATAAATAGACACAACTGTTTGCCTTTGGTTGTAAAAGTAGGCTATGACGCTTAGTCTGCCTCTGCATGTGTGTTTAAGATTGTGTGTCACACAGGCGTACCTGCATGTATATTACTGCGTCCATCTGGTTGACACATGCAGATGTATTTGTGCATGAATTCCTCCCTTTGTTTTAGTCTTTTCTCCGATCCCTCACTTTCAGTTCTGAATCGGGGAGGATGAGAGACTGTCAGATGTTGTGAGGGTAGAGCTAGAATAAGCCTCTATGCAGACAGACCTGTTATGAGCCAACACCACTCCACAACACACCCCAATGCCCTCTATCAGCCTGCCACCTGAGACAGTTTGAGAACTAGTCACAATTCAGCCTGAGAGCTGTGAGAGATGGCACAAGGACGTAAGTGCACGAGTTTGCCCCTGGCAGTGTGAATAGAATGGCAGCATTATTGCCCCCTAATGTTCACTCACATTTTTTCCTCCTGCTCTTCCTCCCTTCCGCCATACCTCTGTCCATCTCTCCCTCCCTCCTTTCTTCCTCCCAGTGTCTTTATTTCTTCACAGTTCTGTATTTTGTGTGACTGTGTGTGTAGACATGCGTTTGCGTGTCTGTGTACGTGTGCGACGGGGCCGGGGGGTTGGCGGCTGTATTGTCAGACACATCACAGCACCAGATGTCCAATTTGCACTTCAGCCTCGTCTGAATGGAGGGACGATAGAAAGAAGGAGAAGGAAGATGATGGTGTGATGGCCTCCAAGTAAAAAGAGAGTGATGGGAACAAAATTTGGGTTCAGCACGAGAGCATTTAATCAGTTTTACTGTTCATTTATTATTTAAAAAAAAAAAATTCAAAATATTTGCCATGTATTCATGCTATGCAGTGGAGAGATTTCCAAGAAGCTGCACCAGTTCACTTTGATTGGACACTATGGGCCACCTGAGAAAAACAGTCACCCATAAAGTTCTAACATATAGTCTACCAATTTGTAGGCCTTGTTTATGTTCTCAATGCAATAGTAGCCATTTAACAAGCTCAAAGGAAGTTGAATTGCAATAGAATGACATAAGGTGCACAAAACAAAAACATAGCTACTGAAAAATATGTGCAAGCCACTGCAGCCAGGAGAGAGAGAGAGAGAGAGAGAGAAGGTTGGAAGTGCACATAAACATGGTAAGTCATACAGTACATGTTTGATTGCTTACATCAAACTAGTGCATAAATTGGCTAAATACGTCAAGCTTACAACTACTCTCTTGGAGACATACACAAGATAGGTTCATAAAAAAGAAATAGAAACGAAGGTTAATAAAACAATTAAATTACACAAATTGAACTTTGAATGTACTTTTTGAGCACAAGTGCAGGCATACAGTGGGACAAAACCATCCAGTTTTTTTTACCTACAGTCAGCTCACTCACAGATGCCTTTTTATATCTTTGTAGTCTGAAGGTATGGCAATAACATAAGAAAGGGCATCGGGGGAGGTCTATGTTTTGAATGCATTGACTTATAGCATCTCTCTCTTCCAATTAACCCCATTCTGCAAATGTTTGCATGGGTCTAATGCATTCTTTATTATGTTCGTCCTTTTGTATTCTGCTTTGTCATATTCAGACTTAAGTGTTACTCAAACCAAGGCTGCTGGTGTAGTGATATCTTCTGTTGTTGGCTCTGAATGTTTTTTAAAGTGGCTGTATTACAGCTGTAATACTGTCCATGCTCTCTGCATGGTGTTGCTCAGTGCAGCGGGGTCACCTCAGCCTGTGTAGGTGTCAGTTGTAGTGTAATTCCTGTGATTCGGTGATGAATCTCTCTGATAGAAGACAAGCATAGGGTCTGGTCCAGATGGAGCTCTATTAAGCTGTTAATAAATGAGGATTCTTCTCTGCTCTGCCTGCATCTGTGGAATGGAAGGCACTCACAAATTTGTAAACGCACACACATACACACACAGACAGATTATTATAATGAAGTAAAGCTAGCCAGATGGCTGAATTAGAAAGCTGTCTTTCCCTCTCCTTTTCTCTCTCTTCATCTCTCATTCTCTCTCTGTCTCTTACACTGTCTTATACTGTCTCTCTCTTATCCTGTTTCTCTTCCTGTTTCCACATTATGGGTGCTGGTTGTTGTCATAGTGGTGCCCCAGCTTGCTGTGGTGTAAGGCCTTACTGAAGTGCCCTTGAGCAAAACACTGAGGAAAATGGCAAGAGAATTTTCTTTGGTAATGATAAATCATGATGAGCATATTATGTCATAGTGGCATGGCGGCGCAGTGGATAGCGCTTTCACCTCAGCAAGAAGGCTCCTCGATGACCCGGGGCCTTTCAGTGTGGAGTTTACATGTCCTCCCTGTGTCCCCTACTGGATGCACCTGTATGAGATAGTATTTATTTTTTATATATACTGTATGTAATGTATAAGGGTGATCTCCCAAAATGTTTTTCTCCACAGAAATGTGGTAAACATTTGAGCCCTTACTGATAAATAACAATAAGGGACGATTATATTTTTAGCTTGTGGTGCTGCTGTTAACAATAAAAATTCATGGTGCAGTCATGAAGTGTTGTGTCAAGCCTACCCTGAAGACAGGCCTCTGTACTGTGCTTAAAGTACCAGGAAGCCCCATACCAGTTCTGGACCATTTTGTTGGGGAGCTAATGGGGTCTCTCTAAAGAGAGACTATAAATGACAGCTGTCTTCCCTGATTCACTGACTGGCATCACGTCTCCATTCCCAAATCGCTTAAACACTGCTGCTGCAGTTTCTGCTGAGAGCAAGGAGGAGGAGGCAGACACAGTCAGACAAAAATGGTTATAGGGAGTGAGTGAGGTGGATTAGAGTTGATGAAAGAGAAGGGAATTGGACAGTGGGAGGTGTTGGTGGGGTGTTGGGTAAGGTGTTAGAGAATAGATAGGAGGGTTGGTAGTTACACTGGCATCTGTCACTACCACCGGCGCCCAGTACTTTGCTTTAAATTAGCCCTCTGCCAGCTTCTCTGTTAACACCTGAGGAGGTCATTACGATGCCATTAGAATAAGTAAGGCAGGGAGGGCGGAGAGTGAGAGAGGGGAATATCTACACTGTAAACAGTCTGTCTGTCTGTGTCTGAGAACTTTCTCTTCCCCTGCAGAGCCCTCTTTCCATTGACAGAAGAATGACAGAGACCTCATGGGAATTATACCACTCTCTCTCCCTTTGTTTCCCATATGGACTGACAGATCACAAATTCACAACAATAGACCCTATTTTAATACCCCTTTCTTTTTGAACACAAGGCTGCCTTAAAATAAACAACCTTTCTGTTGACTCATGCTCTCTCTCATTTGCAGAGTCTTTCTGTTGTTATATTGCATTGTTCGGGGGGGGGTCGTCTTCTTTTTTTTCTTCCCCTATTCTTTAGAGAAGGACTGCTTTCCTGGGTGCAGTCAGTGATACGGCATGGAGCAGCTCTCTCAGTTTCATTATATAAACAGCTTTGATATCTTTTCTTGCTCTCTGGTTTTTATGGCTAAGTGGCTTTTGGAGAGGGTTCTGGACTAGAGAGACAAGAGGTGTGTGTGTGTGTGTACAGTATGTGAGCCTCTTTGTGCACATGGCTGACACTCTGAGATAGTTTATCAGATAAACCAGTGTGGCTTCATAGGCCCCAGTAGTGTAAATGGTTGAAATTGTTCCAGTCACATTTCTGGAAACTCAAAACTGGAAACCTCAAAAAGGCCTTAAAACCACTCTGTGGCTTCATTGCTCGGACACATACAGAGCCTCAACTCTTCGTCTTTCCCACCTCTGGATCTTCACTTCCTGTCCCGGTTCTCTTGTTTTGTGTGAGCCCAGAAAGGCTCATCTCCTTATCGCCTAAGGTGCAGTCAGGCAAGCCAGCATGACTGCTGCAATCAGTGAGAGGACACACAGACACACATTCACATTAACTGGCGGATGTGCACACTTAACGTGGGAGGTCTTTTTCTCTGTCTGTAGCAAGAAGTAAAAATATATCAACTTCATTAAGACCTTGGGCTGATATGTTAGTGAGAGTGATGAAGACATTATTATGGGAATGACCTGAGGTTTGCAAGAAGTTGATGTCACAGCCCACCCATGTACAGTAAAGTCCCTCGTATCAAGGCCACATACTGTATTCTTCTCTCTCCCCCTCTTCCATCACTCCTCTCAGCTGTTCACCGCAGTTGGAGCTGGCACAGGACTCTAGCTCCTGGGGATCTCCATCTCTCCCTTCTTGTCTTCTTTATTTCCTCCCACTGAGCCCTCCTCTAAGTCCCTTCCTTCCTCCTTGATCCCACTCTTGTTGCTTCACCGCCACAACTTCCTCTGTACAAACAAAGAACAGACAGAGAGGTGACCTCAGCTGCAGGTCTGTTTCATACTCTCCCATGATCTCTCTCTTGTCCATGTAGAAAGCTCGCTGCTGTTCATCCAGCTGTCCTAGAAGACAACTCTGAATCTACGTTCACCCTTTTTTAAAAAATCTTTTTAATAAGTGGAGGCTGACTTTGTTTCTCTACTCCAAAGCGTGTTACAAGTATTTGCAAACTGTCCCTCTGTTTATGTGTTTCTGCAGGGGGGGATTATGTCTTTGGAGATGAATTGTGCAGTCTGGGACTTAACCAACCACTTTTTATATTTTTATGTTACACCCATATCTTGTCAGCCTGAATCATATTACATACTTGCTGCAGATAAGGACATTGTATGCGTGTTTGTGGTCATGAAACCTATTGATTTAGGTTGCTTTTATTTTACTTTTCTCTCCTCCCCCCTCCCTTTCCCTTGTCTTTGCGTCTTAATATTATTTGCCAAATCCACTCCTCATGCCTCTCCTATCGTCTGATGCCGACAATGCAGGCATTCAGCGTCGCTTCCTGCAGGCATTTCATTAAAGCACTAATAACACATTGGTAATTAGGTGACAAAAAGGCTTTTCTTATTGTACTGATCAGCTACCGAGAGGCCCACACAGAAGGAGGCTGGCTTTATGTGTGCATCAGCACATTTGTCCGATGGACGTTTCTGAGTTTTATACCTCAGGTCTGGGTCTGTGCCATTTTTTTTTCTAAATCAGTTTTAGATTTTGAGCCATTAAAATACTGCTCTGGTTCAACTCTTACTTTGGGTGGATATGGATCTTATTGGCTTGGAAGGTCATCAGACTGTACTTTATATCATGAAATAAGTACACACAGATGACCACACAGCCAGATGGTATATACAGTACAAGCATGTGTAATTGATCTTATTTATGATCTGGGGTATCCTTTTATCAGGGGAAATACATTCATGCAGTGAGACTCTTGCATTCTTTGCACTTTTTTCTGTCTTCTCTTGTTCCTCATCAGTCTCACTCCTTATTCTATATCAGATGGTTCTTGAGCCACCTGAGGCACTGAACAAATAACGCTGTACAAATGAAATTTCCTGTGAGGCTTATTGATGTCATTAAACACTATCATACTGAGGCCCAGAATCATTTTAGTCTTCATCAGACCAGCTGACATTTTAGTGAATTAGCTATTGGAGGTTTGGCGGGTTGGGGTGAGGTGGTTTGGTTTTAGTACCTCTAGCCTCCCCCCTCCCCCTCTTCGCAAGGTCAAATGGTAGAATTGATCATCTCATTTAGTCCGTCTGCTGGCCTGTGATTGGTCGTCTTGCTAATATGTGTCTGTTGTGTAATGTTCTGCTTGCATTTTGCTTTTAAAGCAGTAAATTAAGTTAGTGTTGAGTGTCTTTGGGCCAGTTATTAAATATCACGAGAGTCTACTTTTGATGTTCGATTACTCTTGATTTGCATTTGGCCTTTTTGTTCAAATTCATGCCTTTTAGAAATTGGATGAAGTTTGGAACATACACTACAACATAATTTCATTGTATTGTAGTTGACATTTCACAGCTTTGTTCAAAGAAAATTTTGTTTTGTGTGTATCAGAAATTACAGAAGCTAAGCAGAACCATCAGTTTTTCCCCTTACTTTCTGATACTGATCCATTACATTTTTGCATTAATCACATCAGCAGTGAAGACATTTTCTCCAAGGAACTTTGAGAAATATCGTCATGTTAGTTTCACTAAGTCTAGCTTCCTTGCTTTTGTTGTTGCCATTAGCTGCAGTACTACACCTCTGGTCATTATACACAAAGCACCATTACTTTTGATTGGCTCCAAAGACAAAGTAATGGCTTGTGAATGTCTCCAGTTTGTACCAAGACTCTTTGTACAATTGCTGATTGTGTGTACTGATATTCTAAAAATCTTCTAACAGCCAAGTTATAAACTATGCCTTTTAAAAATGTTTGTGCAGATGTTTTAAATGACCCAACCTGATTAGCATTTAATGTGCAAGTGTCTCTTAACCTGTTGTTATTAAATCTCAATATACTGTAGCTTTTCCCCTCAGTTTTCCCCCTTTGCACATATCAGTGACATCATGCCACTCTTTGCTGTGAGACATGACAGTTTCTGGTTGATCCTTGTTTGTGGTTAGGCTTTGTGTTTGGGGTCAGTCAGTTGGTTGTTCTCTGACTACAGAGCGTGACTGGGGTTCATGTACTCGTGCTTTGTAGCCGTGACACCACTCCTGGCCTTTGATTTCCTGATTTAGGAAGACTGATGCCTCAAGAGCTAAGCAAAGTGAGACTTCACAGCAGAGCAGGACAGCATGTTTCTCAGCTCTCCCTGTGGTCCATCTGCCCATTATTGTTTTGTTGCCCAGGTCCATCTGCCCATTATTGTTTTGTTGTGACATGTACAGAACGTGGAATCTATGACTGGACCTGTGTTGGGAAATATCAACACAACACCACAATGACTCCAGCATAGTTCCCTGCAATTGGTGGTGTGCTTGTCATCTGTTGTCGCTGTTATAACTCTTCTGTCTTTTGTTCACCTCCGATCAAAAATCGATATCTGTTCCACAAAGCGTGTCTCTCTGTTCTCAGGATGTGGGGAGGAGAAAAGAAGGAAAGAAAAAATAGGAAAATGGAGAAGAAAGTTGTTAATATCGCTGAACCATGAAAGGCTTGGCCTGGGGTTGGGATGACTCGGTATACAAGGTTCTTTAGTGTGGCTGCGGGGATAAACATAACTTACATCAGCCCTTTGCTTGTACAGGAGATTTCCTCTCCTGGCACTTACAGCACTCAGCTCTCTCACTACAGTCTCATTCTCACACACACACAGTACAATCCAAACCCTTTCAAGTAACTCAAGTACACACACACACACACACACACCAGAGGGCAAACAAGGGTTTTGAATAGTGGTTTTTATTCTGTTTGCAAGCATGACAATGGTTGCGATTACTTGTTCACACATACACGTTGGGTTTAGCTGGCTTTTGTTGGAGGGATTTGTATCAACAGCAATATGAAAATATTAATTGCATTAGACTGCTTTATCAGTGTAGTGTCTGACTGTGTTTGTATTCTGTCTTTTTCCTCTCCAGATCATCACTCAGTATGTTTATGAGCTGTTAGAGAAAAAGTGCAACATGACTAAAGCAATCCTGCCAGTAAGTACGCCGAGTGAAGAGATATTTTCCTCTTTGATTTATGCCCTTGAAGATTAAAGTGAGTATTAAATATGAAAATTGACATAAATGCTTCAGCTTTAGACTATGATTATGATATCGAGTGTTTAAAAAATAAAGAAAAGGGGATTGTGAGGAGTCATCGCTCCTCACTTCTCTATCAGTCTTTGTCTTTCTCTTTCTGTCTCACTCAGTTTCTCTTTTACTCACTCCTTTTTTATTATCCCCTCCACTTCCCACATCCTTTGTGCAAAAGTGTCTCCTCAACAAATTAACTGTATTGTGACGTGTCATTTCAAAGGCGCAGAGGAGCAGTGTGCTGATGCGTAATCTGTTTTGCATTCATTTGCACTGAAGGGGACTTTCTACTCTGCCATCATGGAGTTATTCTTTGCAAGGCTCATCCAGGCTCGGTGCATACAGTTGATCCCTTTTATTTGTTGTTGGATGCCTGTTTGTCCCTTTTTGAGCCCCCTTTACCCATCCAGCCCCGTACTTTTTCTATTTGCAAAAGTTGCGGTCATTTTTCAGGCTGCATTTACAGTGCTAGTGTTTAGAAGCATAGCAGCGTTAGCTCTAGTGCTAACAGTGTCCATAAATCACCTAGCCAGGGACTCAGCGCCTTTCATTAGCCCCCATACACTTTTACCGGTTTATCTGCCTGGCCTATTTATCTCATTATTCCTCTGGAAAATTGCTCTGTTCTGCTTTTCTGCTGCCCACCCGCCTGTGTGTATATGGCATGTGTGTATTTGTGTGTTAGTGTTAGGTCTGTCCACCTGCGTGGCATTGAACTTGTGACCGCAGATTTTAAGAAGATTAACCACAGCCAAGTATAAGGAGAGAGAATGAGGGAGCACAAGAGAATAAAGAGTAAGATTTTCTCCCCCACTCGGCTCTCTTTGTCTGCTTGGATTAAGTTCTTGCAGCTGCCACCCATGGCTTTTACGGACAGTGTTTGTCTCCTTAGAGATTCTTGCAGGCATACTTGAGAGGGATGCAAAGACGCACTGGATGTGGCTGGGGAAAAAACACGCACACACACACACACACACACACACACACACACACACAAACACACACAAACACTCACCTACTCACTCTCTCCCCGTCTTTATTACTTTCTGCCTCAGTTTAATCATACAATGGCTGTTTTTAATCATCATTATTGATGATTAGTATACTAATGGATATAAACTTTTTTAATTTCAAAGGGTACAAAAGAGAAGACTGTTTCTCCTTAAACTCATGCATTTTGCACAAGAAATGTACTCTTCATAATCATTATCAGACAATTCTTTGAAACAGAAATCAAAGCTCTAATAAACTCAGTATCTGATTGTTTTTTGCATTTGCTGCTGTTTTATGGAAATTTATTTTTAAGTTCAAAGTTTATGAAATTCTATCCAACACACATTCAGCAGCTTAAAAAATAAATCATCTTTGGGAAATATATCTTTTTTTTTTCTGAGTAGCAAAGTACATAACTGACACATGGTGACCCATGATTTCCTGAATGTTTAGGTGGATGCTACTGAAGGTGAACCCACCAGTTTTATCTACCTGAGCCCAGATGCCTTGTCCAACCCGCTCAAGCTCCTGGTGCTGATCCAGGGCAGTGGCGTGGTGCGGGCAGGTCAGTGGGCCCGCAGACTCATTATCAACCAGGACCTGGACTCAGGGACACAGATCCCCTTCATCACCAAAGCCGTGGAGGTAGGGACATAACAAAAGCATCAAAAGAAGTTCAAGATAATTTGTTGGGTTGAATACACTGAGAATGTTGCACATAAAATGTTAATAGATTTATTTATTGAGCAGCCAGTATGAAATGCTTTGTTTTTATTTTTCTTATCTCTTGTTTTTCCTTTTCAAAGAGATTATACTGTCTTTGTTGTGTTTAAGTAAAAAAGGTTACCCTGATGGGATACTGGTGTGACAAGTTCAACGTGCACTAATTTGAATGGAAAGCTTGAATATTTGGGACTGTGAAGCTGTTGTGGCAGAGTCAGAAGCAGTGTTATGGCATTTTGTTTTCTTGTGTTTGACTGGAGCTTTGAATGTGATTGTCAGTAATTTGTTATTTCTGTGCGCTTTCATACCCAAGACTCTGAATGTACTGCATCAACTCGGTTCAGTTTAACTTCACTGTAGAATTCATACAGGTGTGGAGTGGAAACGAGACTTTGTCCCGTGGTCATCAACAGTTTCAGCACAGCACCATACTAGACGGCACTCAGAGAGCACAAACCTCCACCAAGGCAGCTCAGTTTCCCTATTATGCTCTTACAGCTAAAAGCAATATTTCCTTGATGGTTTGACCCTCATAATGTGAGTTGTGTGTCTGTCTGTTTGACCGAGTGCGGAGCTGTTACACACATAAAATGCAGGGCAGAGACCACAGCAGGGCAGACAGGAAGCCTGTGCTTTGACAGCACTCACATAAAATCCTTCCCGCAGGGTTGTGCAAAGATGTGGCCGTGTTTACTTGCGCTTTAGAATTTAATTAACATGAATGAATCAGAAACTAACATTTGTTTTGCGTGATTTGTTTTGCTAGCACCACTCCCTCTTCTTTTCACACGCTAGCTCGCTCAACCACCGCTGCTTTTTCTCTCTGGAGTAGATTTATAACACGAGCAGTAAAATTTGGGCAGAAAGATAAAAATAACGGCTATTAGGTGCAAATTGGATCTCTTTGTTTCTACAATAAGCCCTTAAGTAGAACATAACTAGGAAGTTAGGCCTGTGCTGTAGTTCTCTAGAGTGTCCAGTGTTATCCGTCATGGTGGAAGGGTTTCTTGCTTTCAAGGGCACTGTCCCAGTCACATGAAAACTATGAATTGACCCTATCTCCTTCCTGGGTCTGAATGTTGATGAGCTGAGTCAGCACCAATATCTAATTGATTGTTCCGTGGGCCACACCCTAGTTCTCCAAAAAAAAAAATTCATCCACATCCAATCATTGCTTCATGAGTTAGGCTTTGAAAAGTCCAACCAACCAACAAACAGACACCAGTGAAAACATTACCTCCAACTTGGCCAAGGCAATAATCGCTAGGGAAAATAATAACAAGCAGGCATTCATTCACAGGTGCAGACATAGACTTTATTACTTTACTGTACAGTCTCCTACCCAGAATTGAGGCTTGTTATTATCTTCTTAGTGAAATGAAGCATGTTCCTCAACATGATTATGATTACACAAGAAAACATTTAGGCATTGGTAAGATGCATGACTCTTGTGTGGTATATGTATGGTCATGGGGGACTGAACTGAGAGAGAACAGTATAATGCAAAATATAGATTATTTTTTCCTTTGTTTTTGTTTTTTTTGCTGCTACATGATAACATATGAGCTTACATGTAAGTGCGTCAGCAAGCAAAAGGTGGCTCTGCCTGTCTTATTATTTTCATCCCCATCTCTGGGCTCATTTGTCAGACTGGCCACAGCTACCTGTGTAATTTCATCGGCCCACTGTTCAAATTGACTCAGGGGAGATCCTGCTCTCCCTCTCCCCCTCGTTCCCTCATTCGGTCCATCTGAATGCCATAAAGACTTTCACTGCTGTGTAAAACCCTCTCCTGCTGAGTCCAGTGACGGGAGAGGTTTGGATTGCATGTGTGTGTGTCCATGTGTGCGCTTAAAGGATGATTCAGGTACCCCCAAACTCTCTTTTATAATTTTCCCTGGCTGGTATTACAGTTGGAGAAGGCAGAGTTGTGTTGCAGAGTCAAAGTGACAGCTTAGATATAGAGGACATGGTGTTTGTAGTGTAAGTGTTGCTCATTCATCATAGTAAACAAGAAATCATGTTCTTGCACCCTGACAAATCATCATCCAGGCATTTACCTCACACAGGGCTTCTATTCTGTGTGTGCACTGAAAAGACAGGCTCACACATTTACAGTTCATTCTGTCTGCATCTATTATGAGCATGTTAGTGGTTTATTATGTCATACCATAAAAATTGTGGTGATGTCTTTTGAAATGCTTGTACATGAGTTACAGTTACTATCTGAAGTAAGACATAGGTTTTTTTGTCTGAATCTAACATATTATTAGCTGATTTTAAAGGTTCTTTTCCTCTGAACAATGAAAACTGAAATAGTAAGCCTACAGTACATTTATTCAGTAATATATACTAACATCTATATTTCTACATAGACAGTTATTTAGATTATATTATAGATATTTTACATGAAGTAGCTATAAAGATAGTTTTACACTTTCTTGGGATGCAGTTACACATTGTACTCCATTCATTTACCCTCAAACATCTCATTTGGTTAACTCATATACTGGGAAAAGCTACTAATTCATCATTTTGACAGATAAATCCTTTCATACTTTTTAATGATGCTGCCTTCCATCTGTAATACAGCACAAAGGCAAACATGCATAGAGGCACACTGTATGTCTAACTGGTTTAGCCGAGTGACTAGCTTACTACCAGCACGTTATACTGTTAACTATACTGTTAACCTTATTAAAAAGTAACTGGGAATAGAGTAGTGATTCACAGCAGTGTGAAACTATGTGAAAATCAAAACCCTAAAAAGTTTAGTTTGCAAACTTATTTGTAAGTAGGTCATTATAATAGTCTGAAGCTGTGTAGCAACTCTGGTGCCATGACAGTTACACAGTGCCATGTCAGGTCAAATGTTGATATTTTAAGTATATGTGTTACTGTTGTTATTAGGCTGCATTTTCCAAAAATGTTTTGTGGAAAGAATGCTTTGCCTCAAGTCCAGCTCACATAAGGTTACTCATGGGAATTTGATTGGAAATTCAATGCCTGCAGCAGAGGGTCAGCTGGAGTGCAATTGGGGGAATATGGGGGGAGCTTGTGGCTTTGCAAAGCACATGAACACACATGCAAACACACACACGGAGGCACAGTGTTTAATTTGATGTAGGACAACTGTGGTGTGTGTGCATACAGTGCATGTCTGTGGGCTTGCACCTGTGTTAAAGCACGACTCTGCAGTTCTTAGCCATGATCCTTGGAAGCTCGAGTCAGCCTTTCCTGTCTTCCGATGGGATCACCGCTACCAATCAGGGGATTGTGGGAAAAATAGCTGATTGCACTAGTTAATCAGGCCCGTCACACAAACACACACACAAACATATTCTAGAGTGAGTCATGGGGCAGCCTGTCACTTACTCCTTTTTCACCCCATCACCTGGCTTAGCTTTCCATGTCCACTATGCTATTATATGATGATGACACATTAATAAGCTGGTCAAATGTATATATTAAAGATAAGCCTATAATATGTACACATAGATGTACATACAGAGGAAAACATACAGACAGACACACCGACATAGATACAAATGCATCACATCAGGCAGAGAATACACTTGTGGCATTTGCTGCAGTGTGTACAGTAACAGCGGGTTAAGGGAAATCTTTGTGCAGTGTGCTGGTCTCATGTATGCTGACTTTATGTACATGTGTGTGCGCGGGCATGGAAGTAGTGCTATTCCTATAGCCTAGAGGTAAAATGACAGGTGAGAGGAGGTTGCTCCGGCAACAACGAGATAGTGGGGAAAAGAGGTGGAAAAGAGGAAACTGAAATGGGAAGTTGTGGAGAGTGCAAAGAGGGGAAGGGTTATGATTGGTTGGAAGAGGACAGAAGAGAAAAGGGGCATAGAGAGGATTGAAGCAGAGAGAAATGAGAGGAGGACGTGGGAGTGACTGTAAATGGGGTGGGACTGGTGGAGGAGAGGTGGCAGAATAGAGAGGGAGAGAGAGAGAGTAGGCAGAAGACAGGCGTCTGACAGCTCCACTACTGGGAGAGGGCCTCTTAATGACAGCTTATTCCTTCATGATTTCAATTCCTGACAGTCGAAAGGTCTGCTTGTTGCATCATGGCAGCTGTATCATTACCTTCTGGCCCTGTCACTGCTCTGCATCCAAAGACTGAGATGGTGGCAGTGGAGGGTGGGGTGCCAAGGGAGGGAGAGAGTGTAGATGGCGAGGTTATAGCCAGAATAACTGAGCAAGGAAGGAATATTGAAAGGTGGAATCATTAGTTCGAGTAGCTGCTGGAGTTCAGCTTGTAAGTTTGTGTCCAGATTGAAAGAAAACACATGGATCAGTGTTAGCTCTGCTGTAGCACTTATCTCACCATGAAACAACGTAGCGGAGCTTCAAGAAGGCAAAATTTTCTTTTTTCAAAAATATTTCCTTTACTTTACATCACTTCTTAGCTTTATTTCCCTTGACTTCTCCTGCAGTCATATTTTTCAATTTCACAGACAACTTTAGTCATTGAATAAAATACTTTGTATTCATCTGGGGTAGAATTCTCCATTCATTTTCAATATTTCCAGATGATCAATAATTTTGCTCAGCTATAGACATGTTAATGGAAGTTGTTAACACAAAACAGATCTACACCTCCTGTAATTTATCCCCTCCTTCTCACCCTCCTCCTCTCCATCTTGCTCTCTCTCTCTCAATAGTGAGTCAGCTCGACACTGGAGACCCACTGGAAAGAAAGAGGGGGTGTGGTGTTTTCAAAAGTGTGTCAAAAGCCTAGGGGTTTGTATCTGCCCAGAATTTCAATGGGAGGCTGAAAGGGGGCAGCGAGGCAGACAAACTCAAACACTGAAATCCTCTTTTTCTTTCCCCTCTTTTTTTTATAGCTGGATGATGTCTTCTTCAACATCGGTTTCACACTCTGGCATTTTCCTGTGTTGTGTCATTTCCCTGTGTGAGGATATCTCTCTGTCGCCTCTCTCTCTTTCTCTGTCTCTCCAATCACCATTCTTCCTTCTGCTCCTTTCTCATTAGTCCCCACCCCTGTGTATATCTCTGTGTGTGTAAGACATACAGTGTTTGTGCAGTGTGTCTTGGGGCATCAGGTGGCTCCAGAAGTCAGGCCAGTATCATTCCATCCAGCTAGCCAGGTTTAGCCAGTGGACAGTTTGTTCATGTGTGTGCGCGCACATAGGTGCGCTTGTGTAAAAGTCAAAACATGTTACTGAATGTCTGCCATGGCCTTGTAATAGTTGCCCTGTAAGCAACACACAGGCATATACACACCTCCAGGTGGGAAGGTCCCAGCACATCCCGCAGCTCAGATCAATGCACTTGACACCTTCAAAGGTGGGTGTGGGGCCTGGACTTGCTCTGGGGTTAAACCTTTTTTAAATAGCCTCCCGCGGGAAGGGAGCTGTCAATAACCCACCATAATTACCGGGGCCAGTTCCGCCAAGGGCTTGGCTGCACGGGCCAAATTAAAAATTGATCAGAAGCAGAGAAAACATTATTTTGTGGTGGTATTCCCTGTCCTAACAGCACTGCTAATGCTGTATGTGAAATCTCATCAATTGAGGTCCGAGCTATATATCTAGAGACCTATTTATCTATCTCTCTGGCCCCCTTCGTCCAGATGAACAATGGAGTGCTCTCCCTGTTGTGAAAAAATTTGCATATTAAGTGTCTTTCAGTCAGTATGTGAGCATGTGTGTGTACGTGCACATGCAGTATGTGAGTGTATGCATACTGTATAAGCATGCAGCTGATTGTTATGTGCTCCAGGTAATCGTACATCATCCTCTATCTGTGTAGCGTGCGTGTGTGTGTGTGTGCACACCTTGTAGCAGTATATTGATTGTGGTCTCATTGAGTTTCTCTTGGCAGAGAGCCTTTATTTGTCAGTCCCAGAATGATATGAAGAAGATGTGTTCATCCTCAGGCTTCCTTGAAGGAAACATACAGGCTGTTGTTTCACAAGACTGATGAATGAGAATGACAGTTTACAATGGCTTTGAAGTATTTTCTAAACGCACAGTGTAGGTCATATTACATGGTTGTGATTATTGTTTCTGTAAGTCACTGGTGTAGGACATGTTCTTTGCCCCATTTTAAATGAATTTTCGTTAGGGAGGTCCTGTCATTATTGTAATTACCAGTGGCACTTGTACAGTAATTTGCATCCTGTACAAATCTGCCAGATACATAATTTACACAAGTGTGTAAGAGGGAACATGCATTATGACTTTTTAAATTTGGACTAAGAGCAGAGATTCAAGGGAAAACACACAGTGGATTTAGTGGTGTTAATAAGTGTTGATTGGCCTCTATAAACACAGGAAGTGTTTGTTTTTCACTTTCAGAGTTACAGTAAATTGGGTCTGGCAATTCTACTGTGCAGAGAGGTTTTATTTTGTTCATAGTGCCCCTGGATGTACACACATACTACATGCAAATTTCTTTATAAGATTCCTCCTCTAAAAGCAATCCAATTTAGATAGTGTGACTTTAAACATAGCACTTCAGATTAGCTGTTCCCACACTGGCTGCTGTGGAACCCGGGGGTGTCATTAAACCTGGCCAGAGATATGGAAAGATTTGTTTCAGTTGTTGTTGTCCTCTTTTTTTAACATTTTAGCACAAATTTGTCACAGCAGATAAACCTAAAAATGCTGATAAAGCTTTAGATATTTACTGAGACATCACGTTAAAAGGGTACATGAGCACATGTTTGTTTCACTGGGGTGTCACAGTTTTAAAAAAGTTTGGGAAGTACTGCTCTAGATCCAGAAACTGGATGTGAAAAGTGCAGCTCTAGCAATTTGTTACGGTAGTCTATATACAGTCAGAAAGAAGAACATTTTATTATCTGCATGTACAGTGTGTGCACATATGTATACCATGTATTCACATAGTTGAAAAAGCGTTAAAGAGTTGCTTGGTGTGTCAGTTACCAGGCTGCTCATGCCACTGTGTTGCTTGGGGGATTAGAGAAAGGAAAGAATAAGAGGATGAAAAACAAAGTATCATGAGAGAGGAAGACTTTGATCCAACTATGAAACATTATTTGGGAGCGTATATTTATGAGCATGTGTATGATAATTGAAATGAACAAACTGTATCATCAAAAAGGCTCGGTCTGTGTGTGTGTGTGTGTGTGTGTGTGTGTGAGTGTGAGACTGTGTAGCCCGATGTTACTCATGTTGCGGGGACATACGTCTGTTCACACACTCACAATGTGGGGACTCGGTGTCCTTATGGGGACCAAAAGCATGTCCACCAAATGTAAATCATTACATTTTAGGGTGATGACTTAGTTTAAGGTTAGGGCAATGTTTAGGGCTAGGTATGTAGCGGTTATGATTAAGGTTAAGGTGAGTCTCCAGGAAATTAACGGAAGTCAATGTTATGTCCCCTGAAGTGATGGAAACACAATGTGCGTGCGTGCGTGTGTGTGTGTGAGTGAGGTGGGTAGTAGGTCATTTGCAGCTTGAGGCTGTGTGTGAACGTCCCAATGGGAAGGTCTTGTTTAGTCTCTCTTCCAGAGGGCCCCAGGCACTGTGTGGTACCTTTTCACTCTCTCACTGGGAGTACTCTTCTGTGGGCCATACACACACGAACACACACACATATAAAAAAAAAAATACATGGACGCACACACACAGAAAAAAAAAAAACCTCCCCAATCTTTTAGACAAAACGTCAACCAGTGCAGCAGCATGTTCACTGCCTGACAGCTGTAATGTAACAGCTTGTACTTCCTTTTTGGATACAGGTGGGTGAATATACCATATGTATTTCAATCAGTTCATATTACATGCAGTCACAAACACACACATGCAAAAGCTCTTTTATCCTCTTGTAAATTTTAGATGTATACTTTATCGCAGCAGGTTTGCAGAGGTTAAAAGTGCTGAGCTGCAGAGGCTCTAGGAGGAAATTGTGTTCTGCAGGGAGCTAGTGGTGAGCACATTGGTGACCCTCTGTGAATTTACACCACACAACACACAGGCATATATGTGTACACACACATTCAACAACTGTACATCTCTTAGGGTCAAAGTTGAAACTTGCTGTAAGCTCTCCAGTGCCATTGTCATGCTCCTGGACTGCATGTAGCACACTTTGATCGATGAGAGGAAAATCAGCACTTAAATAGGGGTTACCAAGGTTCTAAGGGATACGCTAGGGTTAGAGGCAAACAACAACAAATCTTTCTGTTAATAGTTTTAGTGCCGGCTCTCTGTTTCAAAATGAAAATAGATGCTGGAGGGCTGCTCTGCTTTTTCTGCAGACATTTAAAATGTAGTTTTGGAGGCAGAGTTTTTTTCCAGTAGTTTTATGGAAACAACAGGATTCTATTCAGACATCTAAGCCAGCTCAGCTTCAGTCATTTTGTTCACTGGATTATTTGTCATATATAGATGATTAGTAATATATCATATATTGTTTGAGCCTGCGGTTTTATCTGTGTTTACCCATACATGAGTTAGTGTCCTGTGGCTGTCTGCTTTGTGTTTTTCTGCCTCTTATGTGACTAGACATCAAAGATGGAATCTTTATTTGAAGCCTTATCTGTCTTTTGTGACTGATATTGTCCTGCATTCTCTGTGGATGTGAAATGTACATTTCACTACATCAGATCATGTCACTGACGGCGGTGTCTCAGTGTTTCGAGATACGTGTGCTTTTGTGTCTGTGCAAAAGAAAGGGAGACAGACAATGAGGAGAGAGAGAGAGAGAGAGATGGCATCAGTGCTCAGATTTGTCTGCAGCTCTTCTGTCTTCTGCAGCTCACTGGGTCAGTGGATAACTGTGTACATCTGTGTGCACTGTACAACAGGCATCAACGTGCATCTTGGGTTGAGCTTTGGAGTAAAAATGCTTGCAAACCCTATGCATAAGTAAGGACATTGGAGGTGTGGTCATCCATCTCACTTTTGGACTTCAAAAATGTGTTAGGTTTCGTCTGAAAACGCAGTGCCTTTTTAAAAGCTACACAGAGAGAAATAGAATGGAGCTCATGCACATGCAAAAAAGGCTGCAGAATGCTCTGTGCCTTACTTTTAACAAATAAATTGGCAAGCTCATTGAGGATGACGAACAAGATAATGTATTTACTGTCACTTTCCATATAAATATTATGCAAAGAAGTGACATGTGTGGCAATCTGTATTTTGGCTAAGGAAATAGAAGTTGTATTTTCATGTAAATACTAACGAGGCATGTCAAAGCCAGGTGTGAATATAATCCAGTTTCAAGAGATGTAAACAGATTCTGGGTGTGAGACTCATGTTAATGTCAGGTATAAGGCACTCATCTCTGTCTGAATGTTCCTCTTCATGTTTTCACTTTGTGTGATGCCACAGAATGCTGAGATCACCGCACATCAACCACACAACATGTTTAGAACATAGTTTATCTATTAATTTTTTGTGTCACTTATCATTGGTTTCATCTGCATTAACACCGACCTGTGTATTTGGTCTGGCTCTCCTTCCCTGTATCTGGTATTATGTTGCTTGTGATAGGTTTTATTATCCCACCGTATGCTGACAGCCTATCCCTTAAACCTCTTAGGAGCACACTATGCCACGCTTGGCTGACTTGTTTGCGCTGATGTCAAATTTTAGCGGTTAGCAGGCGGTTACCATATGCCACTGTGCTGCTGTCGCCCCCGATGTCAGTCAAATGAATGTCAACCCTAGCTCAAAACACAGTACACCATGGTGCACACCCAGAAACACAGTGACAGTGACAAAACACACACAGTCACATACAGTGAGGAACAGAAGTATTTGAACACCTTGCGATTTTGCAAGTTCTCCCACTTAGAAATCATGGAGGGGTCTGAAATTCACATTGTAGGTGCATTCCCACTCTGAGAGACAGAATTAAAAAAAAGAAATTCAGGAAATCATATTGTATGATTTTTAAAGAATTTATTTGTCTTGCACTGCTGAACATAAGTATTTGAACACCTGAGAAAATCAGTGTTAATATTTGGTACAGAAACCTTTGTTTGCAATTACAGAGGTCAAACGTTTCCTGTAGTTCTTGACCAGGTTTGCACACACTGCAACAGGGATTTTGGCCCACTCCTCCACACAGATCTCCTCTAGATCTGTCAGGTTTCGGGGCTGTCGCTGAGCAACGCGGAGTTGAAGCTCCCTCCAAAGATGTTGTATTGGATTGAGGTCTGGAGACTGGCTAGGCCACTCCAGAACCTTGATATGCTTCTTACGGAGCCACTCCT
>NW_018127903.1:1268930-1283629 GCF_001952655.1 Monopterus albus
CGTAGCCCTTTCCAGCCTTGTGGAGGTCCACAATTTTGTCTCTGGTGTCTTTTGACAGCTCTTTGGTCTTGCCCATGGTAGTAGTTGGCGTCTGACTGACTGTGGGGTGGACAGGTGTCTTTAAAGAGCTCAGACAGGTGCTACTAATTTAGATTAATGAGTGGAGTAGAGGTGGACTTTTTCAAGGCACAGTAACAGGTCTTTGAGAGCCAGAATTCTTGCTGTTTCTCAGGTGTTCAAATATTTATGTTTAGCAGTGCAAGACAAATAAATTCTTTAAAAATCATACAATGTGATTTCCTGAATTTGTTTTTTAATTCTGTCTCTCAGAGTGGGAATGCACCTACAATGTGAATTTCAGACCCCTCCATGATTTCTAAGTGGGAGAACTTGCAAATTGCAGCGTGTTCAAATACTTCTGTTCCTCACTGTACAGTACATGCATACTGTACACACAAATAAACTTGCCATAAATGCAAACACACTGGTGAACAAACAAAAGAATCAGCTTGTCTCCAGGAAGGCCCAGACATGCAGCTCTCCTTCAGCTGACTGAAGGATATGGCAACATCTACAAGGGGTCCATGAAGACAAGTCATACCTGTTTAGAACAGACCTGCCATACACACAAGTAAGCAGTAGCGGTACTCTTGATCTAATTTGGTCATTAATATTATGTTACTGTGATTGATGAGATGATAAGTTGACCCATAAATTGATTTTTATTAACAAAACTCAAACATTATTGTGTTTGGTCTAAACATAAAAAAATAGTAATTTAGTTTGTGCATTGTGTGATATCGACTCACTGGCTTCTCGCTTGTGAGCACTGCCAGCTATATTTTTAGTTTTGCACAACCAAGCCGGAGGTGCTGCTGCTAGGCTGGTGTGCTGATCTGTCAGAGGTCAGGATAGTCTGCATTCATCACCTACACCTCTTTAATTCACTTCCTCACAATACCAAATGGTCTTGGCATTAGGTAAGCTTGATTACAGTCCATTAAGTGTTTTTGTTTGTTTGTTTTTTAATTCAAAACTAAATGAGCAGTGTTGCCTATTGGGAGCAGTAGTAGTTTACTATTACTCTTAGTGAGCAGAAAATCCCTGTATCATATTTGAGCTTTCATAGATATTGATAAGAATGTCCTCTGTGTACAAATACACTTTGCAATAAAGGCAAATAGAGCAGTATTCTTAGAAAATCTTTCTTCTGTGCTGGCCCAGTGTACCTGTAAATGCTGTGTAACAATAAATATGTCACAGGTAAACTTACCTAGAGCAGATTAAGATCTGCTGTAAGTGTGTGTAAGCTAATTGCCATCTGCTCCAGGCTAGCTGTGCTGCTACAGTACCAACTTGTCCTGCATGCATGTTGTGAGAAATCTTGCTCATGTTAACTCCGCATGCAGGGCGGTGAATGCACATGGTGAATGCTGTCATTCAGTTAAGATTATGCCCTGAAAAAGGAGGACACATTAGCGCCATTTCCAGATGCCACACAGATGTGCAAAATGCATCCAGAAACGATGCAAGTATACATTTGCACACGCATGCATACTACACACACAATGGCACAAACTGACATTCATGCACATATGTCCTTAAATTGAAGCTTTTTTGTCAGGCTCTAATATATTCTCCTATGTGGTTTCCATCACCGGTGAATAGGATATGCATTATGTGCGAGTGTATGTGTGGCTGTGTGTGTGTGCGAGGGTGTGCAGCTACTGTATATTGTGCCCTTCACTTACCTGATGAAAGTGTACTATCCCTGTCTTCCTGCCTCTCTCTGTCCCTTCTTCTCTCCCTCTGTTTCCATGTTAAGATGTTGGTGGCTGTTTTCTCATGTTAACAGAGCTGTTGTGCTTTGCTCAGTGTTCAGAGACGTGGTGTGGCCCTGCGGCTCTCTGTTCATTTTGACCTTGTTCAAAACTTGTCCTTCCCTCTGCCTCCTGAGTTTTTCTTCCTCTTTCTTTACTTTCTTCTTTTTCTTAAGTTCTTGTTTCCCGTTCTTCTCTCAGTCTGTCTTTGTGGCTGTTCCAAAGTGCAGAGAGCTACCCTTTGGAGTCACTGTCTCTTTGGCCTTTGACAGATCAGGATGGCAGTGTGTGACCATGGAGGATTGGGCTGTTTCTGCATTCTGCTTGGTTTCTCAGTCTCATTTTCTGTCTCTGCCTCCTCTCTCCTTCCCCGTCTCCCTCACTCTGTGCCTAAATTAAACATTAGTTAAACTGCTGAGCACCAGCTTCGATGGACATTGATAAAGAAATAGCATTATAGTAACAGTAACATGACATGGTGCTTTACAACCCCAGGGAATGACAAGAGAGAAAGACACCATAATCCATTTTAATTTCACTGATATCATTGTAGAGAGAGAGAGGCGGTAGTTGGCAGAGTGAGAGGGAGAAGGAGGGAGAGACGTGAGATGTCTCAGACCAGAGACTGTGCTCTAGCTGACTGCAGTGTCTTGTGGTGACCTAGTTGCAACCTCTTTGAAGTCCACAGGCTGATCTCTCTCTATAGGCTGCAGAGGAGATTTGCTGCATACAGCTTTGTTAAAATGTGATAGAAAAAAAAAGCAAGGGGTTAATCAAAGTCTTGGGGGCTTGAGCCTGAACCTTTCCAGCCAAGCATAGATGTATGCATGGATACATGTATGCACGGCTTTATTTGTCAGTTTGTATGTACAACTTGTGTATGTGTGATTGGCTGTTTAAGGATATGAGTGTGCCACTGCAAGCTCTGTACATGTGTGTCTGTATCAGGTATTCCTTTTGGAGCATGTAGCTGTGATGTCAGGCCAAACACATCCTTTATCCTTTAGCCCACCGCATTAGGATACAGTGGTGCATTGTCAGGAGAGCTGACCTAGAATAGTCCAATCACTCTACATCCAGTCCCCTGTCTGCCCTCTCCTGTGATCACCATGCTGCCGATGCCACAGTATATACTCTGTGTGTGTGTGGGTGTGTGTGTGTGTGTGTGTGTGTGACCCAGTTCAATCGCCGTTGTCGCCAGGTTTGCCTCTGGTGAGGACATGCATGTTAGGGCACAAAACCCTCAGATGCATGTGTTCTGTAGATTATTTATATCATCTGCAGTTTGGAAATCTAGCAAAAAGAATTGTAGTTCTGTACCTTTATTTCCACATTCTCCTACTGGATTATCTGTTCCTCAGTTTAATCCACATCCTTTCCTGTCTGTATCTAACTGGCTGCACTGCCGTTTGTACATTTTAATTAGGTCTGGGTAGAGTAATGATTGTGTCCATTCTTGAGTTCAGTATGTGTCAGTAGGAACAGAGACAGGCACAGGTGGGTGTTTGTGTGAATATGCCAGATACGGAGTTCACGAACACACACACACATTATAGGACGTGGCCGCTGAGTGAACTCTCTCAATTATCTAGAATCTTTCTTCTGCACGCTCCCATCCATCCATCCTTTCCTGCATTTTCCCACATGCTCCCCATTGAGAGTCTGTGTGTACAGACATCCTCTGTTGGGGGGCATGCTTAACCTTATTCCTGCTTTGCAGCACAAGGAGTCACAGACACACATGTTCTTTTTCAAGTTGGGCTTCAGTTTAACAAATCCGCTTCACTTTTTTCTCTCTTCCTTTTCCTCCTTTCTCTCGTGCTCTTCTTGTGCCTTCTTTTGATGTTAGCCTGGGGCCTCGCAGAGTCTCATCAGCCCTTTGCCTTGGCTAGATTGCATACAGGTACCCTCTGTGGCTATTTCAAATGACTTAATTAGCTTCTGAGTGCAGTGGGTAGGTAGAATCTCTCTCTTTCCCCCATTTATCCCTCTCTCCAACTCTGTCTCTCTCTCTCTGTCTTCAGAGAGAGAGAATATGATTGAGCCCATGTGACACATTTAGTCCCTTGCTGTGTAGTTTCACTTTCTAGGTCATGCTCTGGCTGTGAAGCTGACTGCCGATTACCTCATAGAATAAGATGACACACAGTGTGAAGCGTGTGCGC
This sequence comes from Monopterus albus, assembly GCF_001952655.1. Classification (NCBI taxonomy): domain Eukaryota; kingdom Metazoa; phylum Chordata; class Actinopteri; order Synbranchiformes; family Synbranchidae; genus Monopterus; species Monopterus albus. The sequence continues at coordinate 1,272,916 of NW_018127903.1, forward strand.
GTACACACAATCCCCCATGTTTGCACAAATACACATGCCTCATCCTATGTTTAGTTTGATTGTCACTCGGAAATCTTCAGCTTTAGGCTGCATCCACCCACCGTCATTTGTAATTGATCTACTTTTCATTGATGCTGTATTTATTAATTCCATAGCCAAACAGGATGTGAGCCATACAAGAAATGTGGTTGCTATTTTCTTAGCTAGTTTGGCACATGTTTGTTTGTTTGTTTGGAGGCTCAAACACAATTCAACAGTGTTTTGTTGTGTTGAGTCCCCAGGCCTGAATTCCCATAACCACAAGTGATCAGGGGGTATGCTTGTGTTCAGACCGTCTCTGCTTTTCTGTTTTTGTCAGTGACAATTATGTCAAGGGCATGCCCCACTGCGGTACAAGTATTTTATGTTGCCACATCCATGTCACCCCTAGTGTCTCGTGTGCACACGCACGCACACACAAAGTAGCATGTCTTTTCCGTTCCCATTCCAGGGGACATAGAGAAAACAGAGGCATTTGGATGTTGTTATCTTTGTTGTCCTCTGTTATTCACGGCTTAAAAGGGGAGTCTGTCAGACTGTGCAGTGATGCAAATAGCAGCAGCCTTCCAAAATGTTAGTTTCACAACCCGTCACGAACTGTGTCAGAACTTTTGCCAGTGACAGCTGAATGGTCGCTGTACCTCTTTTAGCACTGTCAACTGTCAAGGTCTTGAAAGTCAGGGGGGTAGAAAGTATTTGCTCCATAAAGCTTTATTATAATGAAGTGCCTGATGGAAAGATATGACCTCAAGGATGTGATCAGTGATGGTCATCAATGAGTAAATGAGTTCTCTCACCCTGCAGGGTGAGAACAAGATCTCAGGGGGTTTAGGTGAGCAGTGTGCCTGTTACCTTCTGGCTCTCTGGTCCAGCTTTTGCTTGCTGGCTAGCTTCAGGCCTGTGTAAAAACCTGGGCCTCCTAAATTAAGTTTGGTTGTGTGTACAGCCTGTGGCACCACACACATTCACACACAACAGCAAGTGCACTCACAGCCGCTTGAAGTCAGGCATTCACCCACGCAAGCATGCAGGAACACACACACACACACACACACACACACACACACACACACACACACACTCTCTCTCTCTCTCTCACATTGACTCTCCCATTACCCAGTCTTAATTGGCTACCTTCCCCTTTTCTCTCTAGCTCTCTCTTGGACAGGCCTAGAGGCTTGTTGGTACGCTGGCACACAGCAGCAGAATTTGGACGTGCAAGCAGGTTTGGGGGCAGGGAAGAAATTGGACAGAGTAAAGCAATACAGATGGGCGCTAGGATGAGATTTAGAGTATGATCTGGAGATGAGAAAATGTAAATTCTAGCTATGCCTCAACACAGGGTAATATTTAACACTAAATATCTTGAAAATATTAGTGCCATTGTATTTTCACTGAAACCTATTCAGGCCACTTGTTAAAGCTACAGTCAGAAAACAGAGTAGGAGATCCTTCTATCCTTTTCCACTAGCTGAGGAGTTGTCATGTGCTGTCAGCCAGCTTGTTCTCCATGTGCCTGTCACCGCTCTGGATAGGAGCTCTGGGTCCCAGCATCCTGCCAATTGGTGAACTGTGTGTGATTGTGTGGCTGTGTGTGTATGTATGTGTGCATGTTGCCCTCACAGCACTTTGTTGATTCTGCTCTGCAGTGTCAGTGACACATTGAGCGAGTTCAGAGGGAGTCCCCCTGGTTTCCCTTGCGCTGTGTTTACTCCATCTGTTTACTCCCCCAAAACACTCTCAAATCTATTACCCCGCTCTCCTTCATTCCCTCTATTTTTCACTCTCTATCGCTCTTATTTACTCCTGACTTCTCTTGACTTGTCATTTCAAATCAGTACCTGTGTGGTAGTCAGGTGGTGTGTCTGTCGACAGCCACTGCTCGTCTCCCTCAGCAGGAGGCAGAATTGAGTTTCTCTCTCAGCCACCCAGCCAACCATCTTTTTTGCTTGAAGAGTCAAAACACATCCTTTTCCTTCTTTTCTTGATTTTTGAAATAGCTGAATGAGCCACTGTGAGTAAAATGAAATTGCCAGTTGCACAGAAAGCAGCAGTCAGTGGTAATTAGTTGTAAGGCTGCCAGTGAGTCTTTTCAGTTAATCAATTATGTGTTTAATGTATACAATATAAGAAAACTGTGAAAAAATCAGTCTCAGAACCCATGTGAGAAGACAGGATACAGTGCTTTTTATTTGAGCTGGTTTCGAGTCTGCCACCAGTGGCCTTGGTTAAATCAGTGTGCTGGAAATTAATTCTCCAGTTTCTCTCTAAAGTTGTGATCACAGGAAGTGGTCAGCACGTGGGCTCAGATTTAGATTAACTAGGACTTCTTTTTCATCATCTGCTTTGCTTTCTTTGAAGGATATACATGTTTCCAAAGATTATCTTTGAAATAATAGTAAATAAATAAATAAATGTGCCACAATCGTAAAATCACAGATTTTTCTTTTCCATATCCTCTCTGAAACGACTTCATTAAGCTGTTTGCTTATTATGCAATGTGCCAGTCCTGAGTCTATGTGATGGTATGAAGTGATAGGATACATACTGTACGCGATGCCAAGGGCACCACCAAGGGCTCATGAATGTGAGATGAAAAGAGAAAGACGTGGAGCAGAGGAAGAAGAGAGTGAGAGCTCCTTTTTCCCCTCATCCCTACAACAGGCTAATTAGCTTGCTACACTACCGAGCCTCTGCTGCAGGGACAGGGTTCAGTAGTTCACCTATCTACCACTGAGCTACAACGATGGTAAACCTGGATTACCTGCTCTACCAGCTAGCAAACCCTGGTATTACAAGTACCTGTCTTGTTCAGCAACCTGGAAATCAAATCAGTCCAAAGAGCTGCCAGGTGGGTTTACACAAAATCGGTTATCCTGAGAAGAGGCAGTTGCTTTTTCCATAATCTGTGTGTGTCTCATTTGGGCGGTGGGAGTGGTTTTGAATGGTCTGGGAACTGAAGAGCTGCATGTTCAGCATTACACTTTAGGAATGAAAGACAGCCAAAGATTTGTTAATGGGATCCGATTTATGACTACTGTCATTTACAGTGGGATGCTATTATAAAAGCTTTGTCCTAGATGTGTCAGCTACACTTGGAAATGATTGAGGCCTGTTGATGATGTGGACTGTCAATCAGTTTTTGTTGGATTAGATGAAATATCAGAGATTAGCTCTCATCTTGATATTTGATATTTCACAAATAAGTGAGGCTTCAGTCCATCAGTCATTGAGTGAAACTGATTATAGATCTTATTAATGTATTTACTTCATATATTACATATGAAGAATTAAGCAAACGCAGTTCTTAGCTTGCTCTAAAAGACAGTTTATAGGGATTATAGCAGAACGCTAGAAAGACAGACTTTTGTACTGAAAAAACTCGTTGGGTGTAAAAATGCACACGCTTACATTTCTTACATGTAAAATTCAGTGTAGAACAGTGCACAATATATACTGATGTGTAGAGAAAAGGCAATACTAGACATATTTTGCGTGAGTACTGGAGCATGTGCATGAGAGAGAGCATGACAGGGACAGAAATGCCTTTAATGTATTACAATCATCATATAATAGAGAACAGCTTATTAAAATTCCATTCATCTTTCTTCCCCATGCTCATTCTGCCTCACTCATCAAATGAAAAATTCATCAGTTATTAGTATTATGATAAAAGAATAGTACACCTCATTGAATACAGCAGTATTGTACAAAACACAAAAAATACACAGAAAATTTACATGTGGTCTTAGTGAATTTTCACTCCTGTGATTTTGTATTTGGAGTTTTAGTTTGTGTTTTTTCAGAATAACTAACAAAAAGATTTGGCAAAGAAACTACTACCTTCATCCAAATGTGTTTTTTTATATGTGCATTATTGTATTTGTGTTGCCTTTTTAACGTGTGTAACAGTCTTCCTCTGGTTGTGTGCGGGTTGGACCAGTTCTGTTTGCTGGCGCAGAGTACAGCTGAGTAGACTTGGAGGGTCGAATCGGGATAATGAAGTTGTCAGAGGCATGTAGTATCGAGGCTGATAGGAGGGCCTACTAGGCAGCCAATAGTGAGGCTGCATCTGTGATCAGCCGAGCATGATGGGAGACCACCCTGTGCAGCGAGTGCTGAGGCCAGGCACGGCCCCTAGATCAAAGAGCTGGCCCTCTAATACACCAGCAATTAGAGAGATGCCGCTGCCTAACACTCACCCACAAGCAGAAATTTGCACACACTCTTACACAAAGTAACACCTGGATGCATGCAAACATAAACAAATACACTTATAAAAGCATTTCATATGTACTGACCCACAGATTTATACCTGTAGCCAAAGATCAACAGTTGAACATTTGCACAAAATAACTCATGAATGCAGCAGCACACACAGACAGACTGACATGTTATAGATAAGGACAAAGTAAAATAAGGATTAAAAACAAAGAAACACAAAATTGCCTACGTTTTGAGTAGATTACTCATTCGCCTCTTTTGTCCCATTTGCACTCACTACCAGCAGCTGTTTCCCACTTCCAGCTCCACGCCTTCTCTTCCTTCATCTCCTGTCTTTCTCTTTGTTGCCCTCCTTTAGTTGAGATATCTCATTAATAACCATTTCTCTTGCCTGCCTCCTGTTAGCCTCCAGTGCTAGCTTGCTGCTCGTTCTTTTGCCCGCCGCCTCTCTGGTTTCCTCCTTTCCCTCTCCTCTCCTCTGCTCCCTGCTCTGCCCTGGGTTCTTGTTTGAAATTCAAGAGTGGTGCAGTGAGACTGCAATAACCTACATACAGATCTCTCTCTCTCGTTTATTCCGCCATTAGACTTTTTCTTTTTGACCACTAATATTATTCACCCCTGCCGTGCTCCAGTTTATTTTTGAAATAAATGCAATTCAAAGTGTAATGGATGTACATACCGTGCTTTTTGTTTTTCTTTTACGAACATCTCTGTCATGGCAGAATGCTGCACTTCTTTATGCTTTGTTCTTTCTTTTATTTTTTTTACCACTGGGAAAACATGAGAGAGAATCTTGATGTCAAATTGTTTTCTGTTTACCGTTAGTTCATTTAAAATGCTGATGCGTTCTACAGTACCTCCACTTCGCCTTGTTCCTCCTTCTGCACTATCCTGCTGTGTGTGTCTCTGTAGCTTTGCAAGTACATGTAAGTGCATGTTTGCAAGTATGTGTGTGATGCTGGAGGCACAACTCCTGTATGCCCTGCTGACTTCTTGGGGGCAGCTGTGGCTCATGAGGTAGAGCGGGTCATTTCCTAACCGGAGGATTAGCGGTTCGATTCCCGGCTTGTCCAGTCAACATGTCGAGGTGTCCTTGAGCAAGACACTGAACCCCCAGTTGTTCCTGGTGATGTCACCGGTGTGTGAATGCGTGAGTGCTTGGGAGTGCGAATGGGTGAATGGCCGAATAATATGAAAGCGCTTTGAGTGTGCTGTAAAAGCATAGAAAGGCACTATACAAGTATAAGACCATTTACCATTCTTGGTGAACTCCTTTGCTGCAGATTAAAATAAAGACAGGAAATTTTTTTTTTAAAATAAAGACGGGAAAAGATGTGGCAAATATAAATATGCATGTTTAACTTTGCAGCAAGATCCTCAAAGTTAGTCAGATTGGATTGGTTCAGCGTTAAGGGTAGTGGGCTTTTTGTAGCCAGAGAGGAACTGCACAATGAGAGTGAATGGAAAATGAATGTTTGGCATGGATCTACACATTGAATGTTGCAGGACTAACTCTCTAAGGGAGTTTTGTGTGTGTGTCTGTGCCATTCATCTCTTTTCTGTCCTTAATAATGATGATCCTGAGCTGATGGGATGGTGCTTCAAAAAAAGATGATAGTATGCATGAACTGTGAATGAACTGGAACCTGCATTTGAACTAAGGCTGGTTGTAGCCCAGGTCATCAGCCCAGTCCTGTTTCCTGGCCGGGGAATTCCTAAACTGGGTTGATGCTGATATCAACAACAGGGGGATTTGAGAGCTAAATTCAAAGGACTTTTATATCTTCTTAGATACATGTGCATGTTAAGGAATTGTTGGTTTGATGTTAATGTTTAATGCTAATGAGCTTTTGTGTGTATTTGGCATTTTTTGCATGTGTGATGCAGTTGAGGGCCAGAGAGAGAGAGAGAGAGTGAAAAAGAGAGGGAGATTCGGTCATGTTGGGCTGGCAGGTGAGCAGACGTTTGCTCCAGGCTGCTGTGTTACCTTTTGATACAACAGGCTTTGTGGAACAGACATGGCTTTCCTCTTTTTTTTTTCTCATTTCTCTCTATCCTTCTCTCTCTAAAATTGTCACTGTGTGCATGGAATCTGTTTTCAGCTTTTATCATTTCCCTGCCTCAGATCTAGCCTTTCTCATAGTTGTGTTTTTCTGAATAATATGAAACGACAGATCCTGGGACGGATGTGTGAAGAGCAGCGGCTTTACCAGATCAGACAGATAGGTGGCAGTATACTGCCAGGCTAGATCAGCACTCTTTACCTATCTCCCCTTTGCTCTCCCTCTGACTTAACTGAACAGTATCTATCTATCTATCTATCCTGAAAAACAAAAAAATAGCGAGTATATACCCTAATTTATATGAGAATATATACAAATATATGTATGTATATCCATCTCTGGAAAAAAAATACTGTAGATTTTCACGTCATCATAGCTCCTTATGGATTTGCTACTCAATACATGGATTGAACTGAATTTCTACTTCCTGGTCATCTTCACTTCTCACTAATACACTTTTTCATCATTCATCTTCTATTGCATCCATCCTCTCTATCTCCCTCTAGACTATCTCTTTATTCTATGGACTATTCCCTCGTCTCCCTTGCCAGCGCTACCTGCCTAAATGCTAAAATACAGTGACGTTAGCACTCATTAGCGTAGACGAGGCTGTTCATTCCTCTGTGTCCGATATGAGGTCTGTAAAAGAGCGAATGGATAAGATATTGTAGCGCCGCATACCAGCTGTGACTCAGTACCCATCAACCTAGAAATGATGTGAACAGATAAATGTAGACACACACACACACACACTGTTTGCCCATATCAAGGCCATGGCTCTGAGGGACTAGAGGGAGATCAGGCACAGAGAGCCTATGGAAATAAACGGCTTTGTCATCGAAACACCCACCACTGCTCCCTGGAGATGCGCTATTGTAGTGGTATCCTCAACTTACAGACTTTCTTCTCCCCTTTTTCACATCCTCTTCTTCTCTAACCTGTTTCTGACACACACACACACACACACACACACACACACACACACACACTGCTCTCCTGCCTTCCCCATCTTTGTCCTTAAGCCAAGCAACATCTTTTGTAAAATAGGCATTGATTTTTTTTTTTTTTTTTTTTTTAAGAATTAAACCTGTCTTTACTAAACCTGTCTGTACTCGCCTTAGTTTGCTGCCACTTACTTTTAGATAGAACAGACTCTGAAATTTACAAATTAACCTCATGTTTATTTTGTTCTACTGGTAACTGACTTTGTGAAAGTGTTCAGAAACCTGCCAATACATGCCGACTGGTCACGAATGGGCTTTTATTCCTTGTTCAAAGTCAGTTAGTAGATGCTGATAGTCATGAATTTAGTTGTCAAAAATAACAATCAAGGCTGAGGGTGTAAATTTGAACATTAACTATATGGTTGTGGATTTTACTTTCTTTCTGCTTCTCTTTCTTTCTTTTTGTTGCCATCCATTTCTTATGCTCTTTTCTTTTGCTGTGTGCTTAGAGAATCCCTGTGTTGTGACTCTGCAGCAAAAGAGAGGAATACTAGACGGGTATTTGCTGTGTCACTCTGAAAATGATCCAGGATTCAATACTACGTAGCAAGAAAGCAGAAGCTCATCTTTTTTACTCTTTTTTTTTCTTGTTTATTCTTCTGCACGCCGTATTTGTTTCAGCCTTGTTCTCCCATATTATGCTCTAAATGCATGGGATCTGACAGTTACTTTCATTCCCTGTTCACCCGGTCCTTATATGTTCCTCATTTTTCCTAAACCTTGGGAGCAACGAGTTTGTGTGAAATGTGAAATCCTCAGTGTGTGGTATATGAAAAGAGCACACAGTAAATGGTTTCAGTCATTACTATTACTGGACACCTGGAGACTGTCATTTCTGTCTTTCAGTCTCTCTCACTCCTCCTTGCACTCGTATCTTTTTCTCAATCTAGTAATGTTAGACAACCCACCGTAGGCATACATCATAAACAGGTTATGAGTAATTGTGAGTATGTTTTATACATATTTGAACTCAATGCCGCTAGGGGAGGTGTCGCAGGTCGCTATTTTTATTATGTCTGTTTATTTTTTACAGCACAAAAGTTAGGTATTGAGCCAGCCCTGTATCCTATTAGCTCTCTTTCTCTACCCGCCCATTCTCGCCCCACACCTGAGACAGTTGAGGGTCTGTCGTGCCCAAGTTAAACACATGTTTTCAGGGTCAGCCAGAGTAGCTGGGCGAGAGCCAGCACCGGGACAGGCCATGGTTTGGTTTGACCAACAACGAGACCTGGAGTGTGAGAGGACTGAGATGAAGGTGAGGGCGGAACTGCGGAGCTTGTGTCCTGCAGTCTCGGGTGATGCACCATCTATACACACAGGATGGGCTTTTCAACATACCACAGTACTTTGTCCATGACTCCCTGAACATGGGAAGTCTGTGTTACAAGTCTGCAAGTGTGTGTGAATTGGTTTGTGTGGGACAATGTCAGAAAGAGCCATGCACAGTTTTGTGTGATGGGTAATGACAGCGTAAACTTTTCACCCCACTTTCTCATGCGATCTGAATAAAACAGCATTCCATGGAAACTGCATGCGCTCCGCACCTGCGTGAATCCATATATTTGTGTGGGTGCAGCTTGTGTGCGATTCTGAACCAATAAGAGTGGTGGACTGTGGATTACCTGTAGGTCAAAAGTTTATCTTTCCACCAGTCAGTTCAAGGTCAGTGTTACAAACCTGTTTAATTGCTGGCAAAGATGCTTCATTCAAGTGTGTCTGAGTGAAAGCGCTTTTTCAAACATCATAGCATATGACATCTTGTTATTTCTTAATTTGTGCTCTTCTGTTTTTGTAATGAATGAGATCATGTATATTTTTATAGAGAAGATTAGTAGGTTTCTTAGAGTTTCTGTATGCCAACTGCTGCAGTCACGTGGGCTCTTCACATGTGTGTGTATGTGCTCTTTGAGTCCATTGCTCAGCCTAATAGCTCTGGCAAGTGAATGAGGCCTGATGTTTGGAGCTTATTTAATAGGCAGTGCGCATGCATGTGTCTGCACTTGTGTGTGCTCAGTTTTTAGCAGTGTGCCACATCTCAAGACCCTTATTCTTCGATAATTGTGCTGTAAGTCCTCAGCCTCCCCTTTAGCCTGAAAACCAAGCTCATTGCAGCCCCCAAAGGGCCCCCCCACAAGGTAGAGAAAAAAAAAATCCCAAGTTGTCCTTGTGCATAAAAGTAGATTCTACTCTCCAACACCTTTTCAAATTAATATTTGTGATGGGCGCCATTCTGCCAGCCCCAGTTTCTGTTCCCCGCCTTTGTTCCTGCGTTTGATGTAATGGAGGCAAGGACAAAGAGGAGAGCAGGCAGAGTGTGTGAAAATGGTAGTTAAGTGGGCTTAAGGGCTCCTTCAGTACCTTCTGAAAGGCCTGGACCCTGAATAGGACCCTCGCACTGCTAAGCTGTAGTGCAGTAAACAAGACAGGTCCAGCACAAAGGTGCGTCTCAAATGAACACAGACACCCTCCTCCTCCTTCACCTCACCCCAGCCTTCCACCCGACTCTGACATCTGGCCAATCCCAAGATCTGAGTCCTCACTCATTCCCCTCCCCTTTTATTCCCCCTTCATTTTTTTTTTTTTTTTTTGCTGTCCTCCATATCTTTTCTCTTGTTCTTTAGTGTTTCTCTGGACTCTCTTCTAGTGTGTGTTTGTGTTTTGTTGTGCTGGTCCCGGCTGGACAGTTTGCTCCCCCTAGCCAGCCTTGCCCCCAGTGCATGGGCAGCTCGGCTCTTTTGTTTAGTTAATTGCAATGAGTATAATGTACTAGTCTCTCAGAGGTCCACGAAAGACAATTAGACAATCCCAAGAATTTAATGAGACACCACCAACCCCAGTCCCCCATACTCTGCTTTGAGAAACACCCTGCTCTACGTTGGCATGGACTGTGATGTAGCGAGGAGGGGGTTGCGGTGCGGGCCGCCTGTCTGTGTCTGTGTGTTTACCAGATTGTTGGTCTGCCCGTCAGAGAATTCACCAGTGAGAAAAGACCCTCAGAGATAAGAAAATAAACCCCAAAACAAACTAAACAGTTCTGTCTAGATTTTAATTCTACCTTTATATGGCACATTTCCAGGCCTGTTGCACCATGGGATTCTCATCTGAAGAACTGCTCTTCCTGGACAGGACAGACTTCCTGGGAATGTCCATGTAATTATTAAGAGCGATTATCCTGTTCACCCAGCGAGGGGACAGAACGCTTGACAGTGTCATCTCCGAAAGGAAGAGAGATGGCTGGGGGGCCTGGGTGATAGACGAAACCCTGGGTGGCCCTTTAAGGACTTCGCCCTGCTCCTCTCTCTCTCTCTCTCTCGCTCTCTCCCTCTCCAACGTCTCTGCTCTCTCCAAGCTTTCCTTCTGCTCCGTTTGTTGCTCCAGTCCACG
>NW_018127903.1:1283711-1316544 GCF_001952655.1 Monopterus albus
CTCTCTCTCTCTCTCTCTCTCTCTCTCTCTCTCTCACTCTGTCTTCTGTCTGTCCTTATTATTTCTCCCATGGTGTTCCCTTTCTCTGTCCTTTTTCTGTTATACATTCCACTTTCAAGACCTCTCTCTGGATCATGCCAAGATAAAGCCAACCTTTAAAACAGAGGAAATATCCTTAAGTGATTCATTATATCTCTCTTCACTTCACATGGAGATTAATTAATATCACTCTACTGTTGTCAAGTGCCTGTAATTCACGACCTTAAAACCTACACTTGTACCACGTCATGAAAGAATGTGTTTTTTCTTACATTCCTTTTGTTTTCCTTTTCTCTCCTCCGTTCTTTCTTTTTCTGTCATTCCTGTGCTTTTTTTTTCACCCTGGCTAATCATGGTGTTACAACAAAAGACGGGGCTCCATTATTGTATGTGCGCGTCCCAGAAGAAAGGAAATGAGAACGGGACAGAGGGTGGCCGTGGCCTGACACCGCACTATTAATCTTCCAGTAAAGCCTTGTCAGGCAGAAACGGACACAAATGGATCACTCCCATTAACTGGGGGAGTGTAGGTAAGGGCTTTAACAAGCGTTTACCAGAGTCCATTTTCTCACTAATGAAGAGGGGGAATACGCGACCTCCCAGCCAAACCTGCCAGACCACACTTAAAAGTGTAGATGGAAGAGAAAAGGAGGGAGGAAGAGGAACCAGAGAGGGAGAGAAGAGGAGAATATATGAGAATGGATAAAAAGCTCTGTTGTCATTGGTGACATTTTGCATCAGGCATGGTGAGGTTAAGGCTTGAGCCATCTTACCGTTCACCTGCCACCTCCATAGCAGAGAAAGGCCTCAGCTATGGGATGCCTATATGCTTGTGTCCTAGACATGAGTATGAACTTGAGCCCTGACTGTCATGGCAGCCCTTACCATAATGTGGGAAAAGACAAATCTTGCATGACCACATGAAAGCTAAGATGTCAAGACCCATATGTGGCCACACACACAGTTTGTCCTGTATTCTTCTCCTGCTTTTTTAAAATTTATTTCTGTATTAGATATTCACACACTATGGCGTGCAGTTGGCACATTCTTTGACCCTCCAATCTTTTGGGAAAAAGGCCACTATGGTAGGTGTCATCTCATAAGAGGTTTGCATTTATGCACTATGTTTTAAACATGTCTGTCATCCTCCCAAGCTCTCTGCCAAGCTGTCATGTCTGTGGCCAGGGTTCTGTCCACATAGCCCTGAAACCTGCTGGTACTGTGGCGCAGCTCTTTGGGAGGTCTCGACATCACACCGCACTCCCAAAGCGGTGTGTGTTGTTTTGTATGTACGTGTATATGCATGCCAGGTGTGTGTTTGTATCTGTGAATTAGCAGGAGAGATTTGGACATTGAATTTCTAATGCATGATGTCCCTTGACACAAGCGGGATGGGCCAGTGGTGGTTTTTGAATATCACTTGATATTAAGAAATGTGCTGGAAACTGTAAGGATCAAGTTGTGGTGGCACAGTGGAATTTATTGCGCCCCTTCAGATGTCAGTGTTTTAATTTAAGTCAGCAAATAATGGATCTTCAGATTTTCTTTGGCTGACAGTTCCTCTCTAAAAGTAATGTCCATGCATGTCATGTACTGTATGGTCTATCTGCATGTTTTATTTCCTTCAGCCATGACAGTCATGTGTTAAAACCCTTCAGCTAAGTTTTTTGTACATCAAACTGAAGCAGTGATACCAGTAGATGTGTGCATTTGGCTGTTGTTTTCCTCTGTGTCAAGTAGCTGTTAGCAGTGAGACTGGTTTCCCCACCATGGCCAGATCAGTGGAACTAGCGTCATTAAAGAGATAGCAGCACACGCTGACCCGAATGACACCAAAGAGTGAGCAAGAGAGGAAGAGGAAGAGAGGTGCGGCTCAGCCCGTTTGTCTGTTATCACTGGCTTTGTGTTCCACAGGCTCCCAGGGGAAACTATGAGACAAGAGGAAGACTTCACCTTCCTCCTCCCAGACACCCCACCACCGCCTACTGCCCCATTTTCCCTAGCACTCCCGCTCCTCAGCAGCTCTCCCTCCCCACCCCCCCACGCCCCAAACATTTTTAATTATATCTTCTCCCAAGTAGTGCGGCTCAGTAACCAAGGAGCTGACATTGATGCATGTGCTGATAAATCCGCAAACAGTGGAAACAAGATTAACAAAGATTTTGAGGAAAGGGTGACAGCTAATTTTGTGCGATGGTCGGCGTCTCATTCAAGAGTGATGTTTTTGATAGAGCAGGCCACGCCTGAGAATTTGTGCTCCACACTGGGGAGGGGACCGATGGCATAGCACAAGAAGTTTAGCGGCATTTGCACTTTTTAAAATAGTTTTTCTTTTTTTAAAATTATTTTCCGCTTTCTGCCAGTCCAGTTCTCTGCCCCCTCTGTTTCATTCAGTGTACTGAGTACTCATTTTACTTGATTGTCAACACATTTTGCCACACAAATATACTTCATATTGCTTAGAAAACCAGGAAGGCATAGTTTAATATGATCTTTTTTATTTTTCTATCTCTGATTATTCCAAATTAGACAATTTACCCATGGAAATAACTTGAGAATACATGGTGCATTTGTTCAGCTTCTTTGTCTGTCTCTGGACATTTATTTGAGGTGTGTGTATATATGTGCCAGTCTAATCAGTGGGATCTAATCAGCGGTGTGTATTGTAGAGTCGGTGACATGCCACTCAAGGCCCGTGGTCCTCTGTCTGAACTGGCTCTCAACCCACTGAGACACCGATACACGCTCCTCAGAGAGAGATATCAGTCTGCCTCATCACACACGCATGCACACACACTAGGAAAGAGAAGATAACAATCATACTTCCACAGCTGATTCCCTATTTTCTCATCGAAGAATCCACACCATCCTAGCTCTTTCTGTTCTCTTTCCCCTCTCTGCAGCCAATTTCAGGTCCATACAGTAGAAACATCTTGTAGATTTCTTTTCTTTACTAGGCCTATTTCTTTTTTCTCTTCCCTTTTTCCACCTCTTTATGTCATGTCTCCCTTCTCAGAATCGCCAAGCCTGTCTTTATCTGTAGGCAGCTGACAGCTTCTTTCACTTTTCTTTGTCAATTTCTCCTTTTCCCTCTCTCTCTGTGTCTGTAGCTCTTTTTTTCATCCCCCCCATCTGCTTTCGCTTTTGTTTGCCCAGCCCCTCTCCCATCCCAACTTGATAATGAGGAATGTGTTGTGACCCTGACCTCCATCGGCCCTGCAACCACCTCCGACCCCTCCAGGTGACCTCCAGTCCCTGTTTTGACAGCTTGATTAATTACTCAGTGTTATGATTTATGAGAAAAGCAGTATGTAAAAATAATAGACAACAGGTGGTCTTAAAAAAAGTAATAGATTTGAAAGAGCGTCTAGTCAAGATTGTGGTGATGATGGGTTCAAGGGGGTGGGTTTGTGTGTGTGTATGTGTGAGAGATCTGAAGAGAGAGATTGTGTTTTACAGCTGCTCTCCATTGTTAATTGCTTTCAACCGTTTTTTAAAGGCTACATCAGGTTAATAGGAAAATGTGTATTGCTCCGTGCATGGTCTCTTTAGTTGCTACAGCATAGACTTTTCCACATGTATTTGGCCTTATGGCGAAAGGATGAAGGAGATTCCAACATACATGCGTAGCTCCATGTGTGTGCTGTGAAGTATAAACCCAGCCATATGGTAATGACACTATGGAAAAAGTCCCGGAACACACATGCATACATACTGTAGATGCATATACACACACACACACACACTGATACACTATATTCCCCGCCACCTCTTTTCTAGGTTACATCCTGTGAAAATAAGCAGAGTAAATGGCAGGACAGAGCAGAGAGTGTTTATCCTTCACACTTCAAACACAGCTTGTGATTGGCTGTGGCGACCTCCTGTGACTCACGGACCTCTAGTGTAGCTTCACTTAGAGAGAGGTCAGCCTCTTGGACTGCCGGAGTGTGTGTGTGTGTCACTGTGGTTGTGTGCTAATACTGTGCCCTTCAGATTTATTGCCACTTGCAAGATTGTAGCCTGTTACACTCTCACAGTGTGCAATATCACTGCAGATAGAAATGAATATTGTACACATATAAGAGCAAATTTCATCTCATGAAGGTCACACTTAACATGAAACATCACACACACCCCTCACATAGCAGCAGTCAGAAACATTGGCAGGACCACCAGTTCTCTTTGTGGCTCTCACTCCTAGGTCACAATAACATGGCAGGGGTGAAGGGATTTCTCTTTGACTTTTGACCCACAGAGGTCATAGTGGTCTTGTGATGTTCTGTAAGATTAATACCCTGAGCGCAACAACATATTCTCATTATCCACTAGCATCTATACATTTTTTAACATGACTGAGAAGTCAGAATCTGAGTCTGGATTGAGATATACAGTATCTATCTACTATATTAGGATTTGTAGAAGTGTACATGAAATGACGCACGTTGCAAAGAAACTTTTAAGATATGATCTATTAAATTGTGATGGGAACTTATTTTTGTTTTACTAGAGATATGTACTGTAAATTTTTCTTAGTTGGTTACTGGGATATACACACATGCTTGTCTATTATGTTACTGTACCATGGTGAGACCTGTGAATGCACATGCATACAAGTGTTCATATGTATACAATGTTTATATGCGCCCTGCCGTTGACCACAGCTGGCTCAGTCTGTGCATATGGCTATGTGTCTCGCACCTACCGTGTGTGTTAACACACTAACTAGCTGTCCAGATGGTGAATTACAATTATCGATCGACAGCACTGTTTAAAAAGTCACATAGTGGTGGATTATTATTATTATTTGTTTTACTTTAAAAGCATGCTCACTTGTTGTTGTCATATACTGTCATTGTTATCATCATGATTATCACACAGATGGTAATTTTGCTGCATACCATTGCAGAGGTCATATGTCTTATTCAGAAACTACGAGACAAGTCTTATTCAGAAATTAGATTTTTGAAGAGCAGCCAAATTTTTCTTTATAATTATTATTGTAATTCTCTTCATTTAGCAGTATATTCCTTCCTTCCAAGGCCCACTCAACTTTGTCTTTCTTGCGTCAGTTATTAGTGGCCTACAGGACATGGTTGCTTCTCGGACGCTTTCATTCCTCTCGTCTTCCCTATTTTGTAGCATCTCTGCTTCCTCCTTCTTGCTCTCCGCACTCCCTGATTTATATATTAAATAGTTAGGCAGGAGGGCAGGAAGGCACCTATCATTCCATGATGTATATCTCTCTGTGCCCTCATTAAAAATACATGTGTATGCTTAGGGGAGACAATATAGAATATATAAATCAAAATGCTAACGGCATCAGAATAAGCCTCTGGTATTTATTTCCCCATAGCTTTCTCTCTGTGGGTTCAGGGCTCTTCCTGCTTACTGCATTTCCTTTGCGGTGTATGTGGCAAGCACGTTTGATACTTTTATATTAAAGTATAGTGGAAATATTGTTAATTTGCCCTGCAGCCAGTTTGACACTTGAAGTCGCACTGCTGGTTGAAACTTGGCTTATTTTAATATTCTAGTTTGTGATTTTTTTTTTTTAAGTTTGTACAGTTATTAGAAGATTTCTGTGTGGAAAGACATAATGAAACCAGAAAAATTCAGATATTTGGATGACCGACATCACTGCGATGAGACAGCTTTAAAATCTCAATCTCAATGAGTTTACACAGTTGCATCTTTGCGACTGACACAAAAAAAAAGAAGAAAAGGCTGACAAATGACATGTGTAACGTTTACTTGCACAATCGATAGCTCTGACAATTTCCACCTGGACGGTGATTAATGCTATATCCACCCCCATTCTAGCAACCCCCACCTCCAGCCCTACACTTCCCTCTGTGTGCATCGTGCAGAGAGCAGATGAAGCAGGCCTCTGAACTTTGTGTGTGTCAGTGCGCGTGCGTTTATGTTACACTGTCCGTCCAGACACTCGGATGCTCGATCAACCGCTGAGCACGAATAGTGGCTGAACAAATCTGCAAATTTACCAACATCAAGTAAATAAGTGACATATAAACTGGCTTTGGCATCACACTGAGTGAGTTACTCACTGGTGTCTGTGTGAGTGTCTTTACGTCTGTTCGTTCACTAAGGTGCTGAAAATAGGCAGGTCGGGTGGAGCGAGACAGGAAGAGAGAAATAGAAAGTGAAACGGAGAGAACGAAATGTAAATGCGAGCATGAAAAGAAGCTGAGGCATCAGGGATCAGAAGCTGTGCTATTCTCTCTACTTCCTCCACCCCACTGCTCCACTTTGAACTCATTTATAAATATTCAGCTCCATATATAAACAATATCCAAATGAGCCCAGACATCGACGCCAAGGTTAAAATCTCTGCTGCTTATTACAGACACGACTACTTGACTAGCTCCAAAGGTTAGCTTCTTATTCTGACCTAAACTATTTGTGCTCATTAAGATTAAGAAAAAGATAATCATTACCACAGAGTCTTATTTAGTTTGACTAAATTAGTGTACGACTACATTAGTGGAAGCAAACACTGAGCACAGTCTTTGAACTTCAAGTGAAAAGTTGTTCCAAATTAATTCACAGGGTAGATAGGGAGATGAAGCTCCAGTTTATCTTTATGTTTCCTATATAAACATTTCTGTTGACTGTTCCACTGATTGCTTAAACATATAAGATTTAGCAGAAGATCCAAAAACAAAATGCAAGTTGAGCGAAATCTATCTCTGTGAACGTGCAATTGTAATGTTAAGCCACTTCATTGAAGTGGACCACGTCTTAATCGATGTTGTAATTTTACTCTGTTATCATATTCGTTTTTTTTTTCTTTACCAACCTCGACATTTGCTGTCTTCTTTTAAGAAACCGTAAGATGATAATATTTAGTAGCATTTAGGTCTTGTCTGCAAGTACTCGTGCGGCCCCTTGGGTGTTGCTATCAAGACGAAGATTGATTTTGTGCTGACAGGCTGATGACAATTCTGTCTCATACCCTCTCACATCATCCCTAAGATGCACACACGTCTTTTCATAGCCTCTGTGGTGCAGTAAGTACTCTCCTATCCTTCTGCTCTCAGAGAAGCATACTGTAGTTGTGTGTTTGGTGGGTATGGGGGGTCTCAGTCTGGTGCTGTGTTAAAATGAGAAAGGGGGTACCGTGACTTAATCTGACAGTACTGTGCGATCTGTGTGGTATCTCCGCCTCGGGGAGAAGGGGAATGGGAAAAGAGAGAGACAGAGAGAGAGAGAGAAAAGAGGGGGATCGGATGGATAAATGGGCCCCGCATGAAAAAAAAAAAGCTCACGTAGAGATAGAGGCAGACAAGGTCACACAGCGGGGCGGCCCTGAGGGACAGGGAGAGCGAGAGAGTGAACTTTTTATTACAGTATTTACCTTCCTTTTTAGCTCCTTCATACCTCTTTATATACCTCATCATATGTCTGTTTTTTCTGTCCTCCTTCTTCCTGTAAACAGTTGTTACTTGTATGTGATATGGCTTCAGCCACTAGTAACTGAAATGCCAACAAACTGTGATGCCAACACTATGCTCCCCCTTATTTCTCAACTTAGCCTTTCTTCTTGGTCAGCCATTGTTCCTCTTTCAGATCTCATACCCGACTGTAGCCTGCAGACATCCCCCCTCCTCCTCCTCTTTTTGGGTTTGCCATGCTGGGTGACCCTTTCCCCCTTGTCAGTCAAGCCTGAGTAGCAAATCGGGAGCTGCGTATCAGTGAAACAAGGAAGCGGAGCGAGGGCTGTTGAGAAAAGGGAGCGCCGCTTGCCTCGATCCTAACAGCCCCCCGTCACAGAAAACTAAAAAATCGTAAGGTTCCCGAAAGCCAATTTTGGTGGACACCTATAGACTGCGCACTGATTCTTGAGATGTAAGACGCATGTTTACAGATACACAAATGCATTTAAATACAAGTGCAGTGCAAAAAAAAAAGCATTTATATGGTGCTATTCAACAAACCACCACACATACAACCTCAAATTCATGCAGCCATACCATCCACTTTCCGCACTGCATGCACCCGTGACCGCTATCAGCCATGCTTTGTACCTGTCAAGTGCTGTCCTTTTTCCCTGTACCCAAAGCCCTGCTCACTACATGAGAGCTCTCACATCAAAGCTTCGCTGAGCTCCACACGCACAGATGAAACACCCTCTCACTCCGGCTGCCTCTCTCCCTGCTCCTGCACATTAGACACATTTCATTTCATTACAACGCCACTGGAAAAATAGAGGTGATGCTGTCTTAAAGGGACATCTTATTTACTCTCGCACTTGTGTACTCACTCACACACGGGCACACACAGACACCGCACACTGTCTGCTTTCCTTTTAAATAATGTCTCTGGAAGGGAGAATAATGATCTGTTACCATCAACCTTGTGGTGAACAAACGGCATCTGATTTGGCCATCAAGAGGGCACATCAGTATCATCAAAGACTGTTGGCAGTACTGTTAAGACATCACAGTATGGATTCAGTTTCATGCTAATAAATTGCAAATAATGCTTAATATTATGATATTTGTATTACGTTTTACAGCCTGTATGTCATCTTTCTTTCTACCTTGTGGATCGCAATGTGGATTCATGCAGGGCGATGATGGAGGAAGGGTTTCATCATGATGATGAGACGAGCCCTGGTTCCCGTAGCAGCGGCAGCCTTTGTTGGGCTATCTGGTGTGGGACAGGCCGACAAAGGAGCGCTAAGGAGCATCCAGAGCAGGGTGATGGGGGTCGGGGCAACCCTCTTGACCGCTGGCCCCAGGGCACGGACTCAGTGTGGTTGTGGCACAGGGGCACCCACGGGGCATGGGAAGAGGCTTAGCCTGCATACTGCAGCAGAAAGACAAAACTGACCCGACGCTAGAAGACTGTGTGTGTCAGTTTTATTTGAGACGGTGTGTGTGTATAGGACAAAGACAGAGTGAACTAGTGTTAGCAATGTGTGTGAGAGAGATTTAGTAGCCTAAAAAGGAGGGTGACCCAAGGTTTGCAATGTGCATTTGTGTTAGACAGCACATCACAACACAAAGATCAGATTTAGCAGGGGCAGGTGTATCTTCAGTGTGCGTGTGTGTGTGTGTGTGAGAAAGAGAGAGACATGACAGTTAGCTAGAATCACAAAGACCGAGTGACTGAATAAAATCTAAAAGGGTGATGCAGAGAGATTTTGCTGCCACAAAACAACACAAAGACTAGTGTGATGAACGGTGGCTCTGTGGGAGAAATTAGCTTTGTGGGATTTGGTGATTACATCGACATTGTGCCGTTTCATTTGAATATCATGTTTTTTTCTAATATTTTTGATATTAAACAATCACAGTAGCAAGTTAAATGCTTAAAGTTTTGCATAAGAAAGAAATATATTTGGTAGAGAACCTTATTTCAAATTAGGTTGATTATTTTTCAATAAATGTTAAAAATACATTTTCCCAGTTTCTTTTTTGTGGTCAGTCCACTTGTGCCGCACTCAGTGTTGTATATTTGGCTGATGGAGAGGAGAATAAGCGGAGGAAGTGAAGGGACAGAGAGCAGTGTTGTCCTGACACCGACACAGACGTCTCAGTGTTCAAATAAATGATGGTTTCCGACATAGAGGTGAACTCGGCCGCCCTGCTCTTCCAGATTAAGTACGCCAACGACACTGGTCGCCTTTACAGCAATGTCTTTCTGGGTGACCGGGCAGCTGAAAGGGTTAGCACTGTTAGCTTGGTTAGGTGTTTTAGTTTCTTCAAAGGAAAGGCCATAGGCTATAGGCCACTCAGGGTTAGCATATGGACACGCTAAAGGCAAGGAACTGGGCCACTTGAGGTTAGCATTAGTATGGTTAAGGACAGAAAGGGTTATTGACCAGTAAGGGATAAGATAGAGCACTGAGGACTAACCATGGTTGTAGGCCACTTAGGGTTAGCATCAGAACACATGTAGCAGTGTTTCTGCGCTCTTACCTTGTGAACCATGACCGGAGGAAAAGGAGAACGAACCCCAAGGTGATGTAATGATGTTTAAATACAAGGGGCTTTTCTTGTTGTTTCTGTTATTCTTTTCTCCCATCTTACTTGAACAGTGTGTTAGCAGTGCAGTGGACTTCTTTGTCATTATTTAGTTTTTTGGCATACATTTTATTCATCAGTTTTGAGTTGAATCATTTATTTGTTTTAAATATGAACTTGTTTTTATGACGATGTTGCCACAGGCTGAACTGTCTTGTCAGTTATTTTATCAGGCTGCCACCAGTGGGCAGTGGCACAAAGCTGGTGTGGGTCTGATGAGACTACAGCTCTGTCTCTGCTTTCTTTTTTATCGACCTTTATTATTATTTTACAGTCTAATATCTGTATCGCTCTTTTGTGTTTCCTGATCCTTCTCCACTCCTTCTACAGCCTTTTCCTCACCCATTCCTGTTACTGTTGATCCGACTCTCTGTCTGTCTGAATGGATGCTTGTGTGTGTCTAGACTTCTGTGTTTGTGGGCAGATGCCTTTGTGATTTGTGAATTTGAAGTTTCCCTAGAAAAATCCTCATGTGTTTCTGTAACTCTCCAGCGTCACTTTTTATACTGTAGGCCTACATAAACATAAATACACTGAGACTAATAAAAATCTCGGTTTGCAGGAACATGGTCTATCTAGAATTTTGCATTCAAATAAATTCCATTATGTGGAACATGTAATTTTTTTAAAGCCATAAATCACTTGCTAAATTACCATCAAACTTGCTGTGCCTTTGAGTAAAATACAAAACTTCATTCTGTTATTATCACCGCCATTATGTAGCAGAAATCTCTTAAGGCTGAAATGAGAATTTCAAGATGCATTTATTGGATATTCTGTGGTGTTTTGAAAGCTGATGTAATAGTGAAATATATTTTTTAAACATATACTTTAAATATTATAATTAGTAATTTGATCATATTCAATTTTCTTCTAACTTAAAAATGTTTTTTATATTAAGATTTACATTACACATATGTCCAATGAGGGAAGGAGAGCCTTGTCTGAATTTTAAAGGGAGTGAGAATCAGACTAATTTTATAATCTGAATAAGTGAGAAAGTGTTATTTTGCCGTTGTCAACACACGGCAGGTGCTAAGGGAAGGGGTGTGTGGCAGGTTTGAAGTCGATGGGCATAGGAGGGACACACACACATGCTGTGTCAACGGAAGACAAGCACATTGTGTTAGCACTTATTAAGAAAGAGGAGACGTGCTGCCTCGAGAAGACAGTGTGTGGGTGTGATGGCGATTTGCTGAGGAAGCTGAGCGACGCTGCCTCTCTAAACTCCCTGTCACATCATCTAAAGGTCTTTTTGTCACCACTGATATCTTTCATACTACTTAGTGTGTGTTTTTTTTTTTTGTCTGTCTGTACACAGCCATATACCCATAAGTTTGAGTCTTGGGGTGTGTGCATGTTTATTCACAGTGGGGTTGTGTGTGAAAAGCACAGCCAAAGTGAAACAGGAATCCATCCATTTCCTGCTTTAGTTTCAGAGTGCTTGGGACAATAAACACAGTTAATTAAAATGACTTCAAAGTTGAAGAAGTCACTAAAGGTTACAAGAAAACTTCCTCTTCTCTACAATACATTTCCTATCTGTCATTCCCTCTTATTATATCCACTTGGGTTTCCTTCCTTTTACATTTTCGTCTTTTTAACTTTCTTTTCTTTTCTGGCATTTTGAAGTAGTGCACTGATTATTATTCATTTTATTTCAAATTTTCTTTGTCATATGAAAGCTCAGATAAAAAAAAAATCTGGTTTTTTTTTTCTGTAGTGTTTGTAGAAATTTCAAGTCACATACATGCAAACACATGCGCACACACAGATACGTAAGCAGTTGCAGCTAACTCTTTTGTTGAGCGATGGCGGGATCGATTGGGTTTGATATTAAGTGACACGTGGCCTTTGGACTCACTAAATGCTACTCACTGACTGAAGCCACCATTGCTGAATTCCAATTCCCCAGTTACTTTTCATGCTTGTCTCTGCACTGACACTCACTCTGCCATTTCTTTCCATCTTTTCCCCTACTCATTTCACAAGCTGTGTTTTTAAGTGTTGTTATTATTTGCTTATTTGCGATATTCACAGCTAAGCGCTTTTGCAAAACATCACGAGCCATTATAAGACAGAGTAGATCGAGTTAGGCCAAGGTTCTGAGCTTCAGTGTAGCAGAGATTATCATGTGGTATATCAACATTGTCTGGTAGGTTTCTTTAGTAGGCTTTTTCTTAAAGTAAGAAACACAACAAAAACCTGCTGTGTCAAAGAGTTGCATTCAGTTTCAATAAAATTTAACAAGAATAAATAAAGTAAAAAAAAAACCTTACATCTCCTTTGGAGTAATATAAAATGTTCTACAGATCTCTCTTTCTCTCTCTACTTTATCTGAAGATACATTGTTTTGTTGATATACTGTATATGGAGTCTTCTTTCAAGACATTTTGCAGCACTTTTCTCCACCTGATAAGTTTTTAGACTATAAAGCACTTTGTTATAGAACCATTTGCACAAATAGTGCCTGTTATATTACAGTAAGTGGCTATAAATCATTATATGGCAGTCAATTAATATCTCAATGATGCCATGCATTTATATTTCTTATCTGTTTAGGAGGGCTATGGTGTCATGGTGCTCAACCCCAATGAGAACTACAAGGAGGTGGAGAAGCCAGCCAAGTCCGCTTGCCCACTCTCTCCTACTGAGCCCTCGGACGAACCCGCTGAAAAGAGGGAACGCAAAGATGATAAAGAAGGCAAAAAGAAAAGAGAATTTTATGAGAAGTATCGCAACCCGCAGAAGGAGACAGAGACTGAACAGACCCCTATACGGGTAAGTCGGAGAGGGAGGGTGGGATGAAGGAATTGAGAGAGGGAGGAGAGACAGAAATGGGAGACAGGAAGGAAGTGTTTAGAGAATCGGGGTGGAGGGACAGAAGGGTAGATGGTCATCAAAAACAGACAATGATGGGGGAGGTGGACGGTGTGACAGTTTAGGGTCATGGGAGGAAACAGGAGAAGAGACTTAGGTGAGAAATTAGGAGGGAGGAATTCAAGCAAGTTCAGAAGAGACAAAGGAGGCAAGAAGGTGTGGGGTGAAGGAAGGTGGGAGGCAGCTAGCTCAGGAAGCAAAGGAAGGAAATGTTAGGTAACAAGGGATGGAGGGAAGATGGGAGGCAGAGGGAGAAAGTGAGGCTCTTGTGTGGTCAGCCTGTGTGTGAAGTGGTTGGCCGTGCTCCAGTCGCCTCTCAGTGAGCAAGTGTTAACCACATGGCCACGTCCCTCTCTCCCTCTTCCTGTCCCTTTTTCTCTCTCTTAGATGGCGGGCTGGTCAGTGCAGCTCGAGCCCTTCACTCTTGTTGACCGCTGGGATTATTATCTCCCTAACACACACTCTGCAAACACACTGCAACATTTCTATCATGCTACGCTGACCATACAACCCCTAATTAAACACACACATAGACACCTATACACGTGCACGCACACGGCTTGAGGCACCTAGCTTGCCCGGTTTACCTTGTGATCAAACAAAGAAAGCGACCCTGTGCATAAATCTATTTCTGCTGTGAACAAAAACACTATGGCCACAGTGATGAGAAATGAAAACAATGTCGTCCTCTTCATAGATGCCAGCAAAAGTCACGAATCGCATCCGAAGGATCCATGCATTTTTTTTTCTTTTCTTGTTAAAAGCTGCTTCTCTGTTAAAAGATTTTCAAAATTAAGGGCAAAGTGAGCTTGACTTTTTTTCCATTGCGATGTTTCATATGAGAAAAGTGTCCTCATTGATTAGCTGTGTCTTACTTTGGTTGATGGCAGTAGCGACACAGTAATGCATGTACATTTTTTGTGTGTGGGTGGGTGTTTGCGCTTCTGGTGTGTGTGTGTGTGAAAGACATCAGTCTCTGGTGTCTGACAAGACTTAGGGCTGCTGTGGGACTAGCGAGCGGCGTGTGAGCTGTCAACACAGGTTTTTTTTTCTCACCCCCCTGGCAGTACCTTTACACACACTCTAATAAGGGATAATTAGCCACAGTGCTTTTTTATTCTATCACACTTCTTTATGTGTGTGCTGGTTTCCCCATCATACAGCTGATGAATTTGCTTTACGCTATCAGACATGAAGGTCTTATGGTAAACAATCCATCATGTCATTTACAGTAATTCAGTCAACCTAACTTGCATGCTCGGTCTGCTCTACATGTTTTAATTTAAGTTCTACAGAATTAGAATTTAAAATGCAAAACACTTTGTCATATAGGTTATTTTATTTCATGATCACAACCCTCATAAACATTTGTGTGTGTGTGCGTGTGTGTGTGTGTGCACATGTGAAAATGCCATCCACATCTTGCTCCAATTAAATGATAGGAGCTTGTATTAATAACTTGTTTTAGTTTGATGATATAACTTGAATGGTTCTCTTATCACACAGCCAGTCGCTCTTTTTCTCTATTTATCTTTTTCTCCATATACATATATATCTATTCTCCTCCTTTTCCCTCCTCTTGCCTGTAATCTTTAACACTCAGTAATGTCAGCAGTGTGATATTGCTAATATGGTCCCAACCAAGGTTTCCCTGTCCTACGAGGAGGCGTGCGGTCATATTCACATCTTGATACTGGTCTTTGTCAGGGTCAGATGCACTGAGACAAGAGCCGGTGTGCATTTAAACAGTTGATTTTTAACTATTAAACCGTTGACTTTTAACTATTTCTTTTAGTGGAAGCCAGGACAGAAAACCTAGTAACTGAAGGAAATATCATGCTAGTCTAGTGTCATGTCAGGTCACCACTCTTTTTCTGTTTAATATACTTTACGCTTTAAGATTAAAGTTTTATCACTTCATACCATCACAGTATTCTGTGTTATGTCATTTAAAAGCATACAAAGATAGAGAGAGAGATTTAAAAATGCTTTCTTTATCTATTTTTTCACAGGAGCAGGCTAATACCATTTTGCCTTCATTAACCAGCAAAATGGGGGTCATGTAGAAGGTTTAGATTTTCCAGCCAAATACACTTGTCCTTAGATGCCAGGATTGCAGGACTCAGGATAAAGATTAATGAGTGAGCAGGTTGGCTCTGTGTTGGTGCCCCTTGAATTTTGACCTTTGATCTAGAGGTCAGAAGGATGTTAGTGTGTGTGACCTTACCTCTATCATCCACGCCTCCTCCTGCACTGCTTTACTCTCCACTGCTCTGCCTCTGTCCACATAAGCACACATTCAGATATTGTGTGCACACACACACAAACCAGTAGACAAAAAAGTGGTGGAAAAAGAACTAAGGTTTTGACGTGTGTGCGTGTGTGTATATATCTCTTTCTCCTGCACCTCTGTTAGTCAGGGTGGGTGGTGGATCAAATCAAACCTCTTTAGCGGGGCTGTTTTCATCTTTAACAGCACCCACCCAAGAAACATGCACGCTCTCACACACAACGCTTTTTATTCACTACACCTCACACCCCAAGTCTCACTGAGCTGCCAGACCACCTGCACACAGACATTTAGAAACACACACTCAAAGACAGTATATACCCACTGCTCCTTGCAATATTCTTAAATCCAACTTTACACAGAAATACCATAAGCTTGAATTAACCCCATCTTACTTCGTATTCATACCTATGAGAGACACAAAAATCACAATTTACCCTTTCTTCTTTTACTACATTGACTCACAAACACATACACACACAAAACACACACACACACCAGCCCCTGATATAGTTGAGTTGATTAATACGCTTCCTTAGACACATTAATAAGCTCTTAACTGCTTTTAGGATTCATACTTTTTAGCCTTGGGTTCATAGTGTGCAACCTCTCAACCTTATCTAATCCCTCTCCTCTTCTCCAGATCACTCACCACTGGGCCATGTTTAGGGGGATGTTGGTGGAGGAGGGAGAGCGAGAGGACAGAGGGAGGGATGGAAGGATAGAAAGCCTGATAGGAAGGATGCTGATGAGGATAGTGGAAGGTTTGGGGGTGAGCTTTCTTAGCCATATAGAAGTTTGGGAGTTCACATTACTCTGAATTTTAGCAGTAATCCAGTTAGCTATTTTCTGTCAGCCAAGCGGAGGAATGGCAGGAACAAAAGGCACATTCATGGGCTTAAGAAGCTTCCAAAGAGTTCACCCAAGGCTGGCTGGCTGGGATTAGGCCTGCAGGCCCTGGAAAGAAGCAGGGGAAAAAAGAGCAAAAGGGACAAAACACAGAGCTTTGCTTTTCTTTAAGCACCACTTATTTTTATAAATGACTGGAATACTTTTCTTGGTTTCTCTCATAGTGTTTTTTTTAATACTTTTCCCTTTAACATCTCACATTTCTTAAATGTTCAAAGAGGGAGAGAGAGACCGAGGGGCCCTCACTCCAATAGATTTTTAAAGTAGCAGATTGAGGCTATTTCTTCTGTTCTTTCTCTCCCACTATATTCAGTTTCAGTGCAACATCAAGCATGAGAGATCTGTATGACTGAGTCCAGTGGACGTTGAATGCTGTCACTATGACATCTCTCTGCTTTTCTCTACATTTATGTGTTTGGCACAGTCATACCACCATGGAGGAAAAATACCGGGGTTCTTCAGTGTGTTGGTGTTTCCACTCAAGGCGTTGTTTATTTTCCTTTTGTTTTATTTATCACATCTTTAGTTTTTCAGTCTTCAATTCAGGTGCAAGTTATTGTGGTCTCTTGACTGCAGAAGGGGACACATGTAGTGATGCATGTAGCATGTAGACGACAGTACACTGATCTTATTGTTATGGACTGCACAGAGCGTGTTTCCTAAATGAGGCAACAGGCCCTGCCTCTCCAAAATCCATTTTTCCAACTGCAGCTGTCTGCAGGGGCGTGCTAGCCTTTTGTCCTTGTCTGTGTTTAGCAGATCATGTATTTTCTCCCTCATGTTCACACTGCTACAAAACGTCCTGAGAATTCACCAACGTATGTGCGCACACACCTATACACACATACACACACAACAAAACTTGATTATAAACTTTATAACATGGACACACAAGCCACACACACACCGGTAATTGTATATGGCATGGTGCTGCAGTGTTTCTTTATGAGACTAGGTTTTTGCTCTTTGTCACCTTCACCCCTTTGCCCCAATCTGTGGCCCACAAGCAATTATACAGACAGGGTTTATTTGACCTTTGACTTGTGGTCGTGCCAGGAAGTAAAGCTCAGCATTTGCAAGGACAGGTAGGGACTTAACCTCTGAACTTGGTCAGAGGAGAGGTCAATGACCAGGGCTAGAGGGCAGCTCACCTGCTTGCTGCAGAGAGCAAATTGGCTAGATGCCAACTTTGTATAAGGGTGTGTATTTCTGTGAGAGTGTGGTAGAGAAAAAGCTTTGGCCTGTGTGTATTGGGCTTTATGAGTTTAGTATCCATGTTTAAGGCCACAATACAAGAGCACTGTGGTGTGTGGCATGTTTGAACTTCAGGTTAATCTTCTTGTCTTAGAATTTAGTGCAGGGAGGGAGTCTGTTAGATTTTGTGCTTTTTAGTGTGAACATTTTGGGCTACGTGTGTTGTGTAGTACATAACATCCGTGTGTGTATGAATACCTGTGTGTTTGCTCAAGGCAGAACCAGTGTAGCTGGCCTTAGATCCCCTGCTCCCAATCTTCTAGTCAGGTCAACCATCAAACACATCCGTCCTGCTCTCCCTCACACCTCCCCACCCACTGATCTCTCTCCCTCTCTCTCTCTCTCTCTCTCTGCACATTGCTCTGTTGTGGATACAGGCTGACCTGAATAAAGACATACACTGACACACATACAGTAAATGTACACACACACACACACACACACACACACACACACACACACAGCACCTCAGGGTCATCCTGGAACAAACACAGCCTTGTCTGCCTGCCCGCTCTCCTTTGCCTTATGTCAATTAATGGCTCGCAGTAATTTCACCTGACAATCTGGGCGGCAGCGCGAGGCTAGCCGAGATGTCACAGTGATGACCTTTCTGGCCTGCAGCCGCTCTTTTCTAATAAAGAATCTCACAAACCCACAGCAACTTCCTTTGTACTTTGTTAATGAGTTATTGATTTGAAACAATGCCCTGGCAAATATTGTCAGAGAAGACTGACCCCACCAAGGTCATGCTATTTTATTGTATACACTCTGAGCAGGCTAATCTGCACGTGGGATGACATGCACTCTATAGTTTTTCTCCTTTCGCTTGCTCTCTTTCTCACTCACGCAGTCTCAACTTATACTGTATATTTCCTCATTGCAAAGTCAAATAGCACGCCTACACATACATTGCTCTCTCTCTCTCTCTCCCTCTGTCTCACACACACATATACACACACACACACACCCACACACACACACACCCACACACACACACACCCACACACACACACACCCACACACACACACACCCACACACACACACACCCACACACACACACACCCACACACACACACACCCACACACACACACACCCACACACACACACACCCACACACACACACACCCACACACACACACACCCACACACACACACACCCACACACACACACACCCACACACACACACACCCACACACACACACACCCACACACACACACACCCACACACACACACACCCACACACACACACACCCACACACACACACACCCACACACACACACACCCACACACACACACACCCACACACACACACACCCACACACACACACACCCACACACACACACACCCACACACACACACACCCACACACACACACACCCACACACACACACACCCACACACACACACACCCACACACACACACACCCACACACACACACACCCACACACACACACACCCACACACACACACACCCACACACACACACACACATGCAGCCTTTCCCCTCTTGTTACTCTTGCACACGTTTTTCACCTCATTCTCCCTTTTCTCTGTCTCTTTCTCACATCATTATATTCCCAACTCTCCATAGGTACTATACCTGCTAATTACCCACAATGCCACAGTCATTATTTTCCCATCTCTGCTGCTAATTTGCTCCATACTCCCCCCCCCACCTCCAGCAGACCCATCAGCTCCCAGACAGCTTCTAGCTAGCTTCAGCTCTCTGTCTGCCTTAAATGTGAGTAAAGAAAGAAACAAAGATGGAAAGGGAAGGGAAAAAAGGAAAAGAGATGGCAAAGGAGTGCACGTCCCAGACATTGATTAGAATGCAATTGCAAACAGGTGTTGTTGAGGTCCACTTTTTAATTGTGTGCACAGAAACATGTATGCGATCACGTGCACACAAACTAACTGACTCTAATAACCTCTTTGGTAATTCCAAATATGTAATTATGTACATTTAATATTTAATCATTAGACCAAATGAAAACAATCTTGTTCCGTGCTGATCAGTACATATTACAGAGTGTAATGACTAGGGCTGCAGGTGGGTTTACCCAGTGTGTGGCCTGAGAGCAGGAGGGGGCTGAGAGATGGAGAGAGATTGGTCAGCCAGAGTTTGTGTGAGTGAGTGAGAATGAGTGAAAGAGCTCCTGTGTAATTTCAGTAATTTGTTTCTACTGTTTTCTTTGCAAGAAGGAACAGTGGGATAATATGGTTGTGTGGTATCTTTGTATTATTTTTGAATCTACTTCAGCTCTCACTCTAACACCATTAAGTACTTATTGGCATTTTTGCAAGATTGGAACCAGTACTGCCCAGGCAAAAGATTCTAAACCCAATGAAGTTGTTTAGGCATTCTGTGACACTGTCCTGACACTTCTGGCTCCCACTGAAAGGTTTCTGAATGTAAAAAGTATAAAGGCTCTTATCCACTAGATTTCTTTCGGTCCACACTGCTCACCATCGCCCTAGCAGAAATTGTGCTTTGGATGACTTTGGAGAAGGAGCAGAAGGGAGAAGCAGGGAGGTCCAAAATGGTTGTTTGTCAACGTGCGTTGATGTTGTTAGATTCATTGTTTCCTGTGTTGGTCAGACACTGGGTTTGTGTTGGCACTGGGACTGTTATTGTGGCTGCAGCACACTCCTCTGCAATGCTCTGCTCTCCCTGCTTCTCATTACAGTGAATAAACACAGGGCAAGTATTGGATCAAATAACTTTTGAGGAAGCAGGGGTGCGTGTGAGTTTGCATTTGTGTGCGTGCAGCAGTGTGTGTGTTTGTATGCATGGGTGCATGCACTAATGTGTGGCTTTGGTAAGGATTGTGAGTTGTTATTGTGTAAGTAAAGGAAGAAGCTAAACTGAACAAATTCTTACAACTTAAGTTACAATTGCAAGGCAAACAGAGCTACTTATGAAATGGAAGTGGCGTGGCTAGTCATTCACAGTGTTGTGTAGGAGGCTGTCTAACAGGTTTTATGGTGATGTAAACTATAGCACTTAATCAGCATTCTGTTGATTGGGTAGCAGGAACTTGCCTAAAACCACATTTTGCTTTAACTCATTACAGCCTTTGGAGTATAGACTCAATGTATATATACAAAAACATGCTGTATATATATATACGGCGATCAGGCATAACATTATGACCACCTGTACATCTGTATGCACTTCAGTGCAACATTTCTGCCTTAACATTTGTGTTTATGAAGCTTAAAATGTTTCAGCTTTTGGTGAGATTGTCATAAATGGATAAATTCAATTATATGTTCATTATTGGGGTCATAGTTAAAGGTGGTGTTGTACTGGACTACATTGTATTCAGAGGTGTTCCTAATAGTCTGACCTTCTCATGTATGTGGCTGGGGAGGACAAAAACATGGAGACACCTCTAAATATAATGTACCGTAGTCCGGTACAACACCACTTTTAACTCTTACTGTAACCTACTGTCTCTTCCTGTTAGATCCATATAAATACACTGCATGGCTCTGTCTGTCTCTCTCTGTGTAAATATTATCTGTCTCTCTAGTTACTGTACCTGTCCACCTATCAATCTACATGTTTTCTGTACCTCCCACCACCATTTTTATTTGTTTTTAGTTCTTTTTGATAATAGTGAGCTGTCCACATTTGAGTGAATGTCTGGTTTTGAGACTGTCTAGAGGACATTTGTATTTCATCTTTTCTGTGGGGACAGTATAGATCACTATATATTCACAGACAAAGAGTACACACCCTGAAATGTCCCTTGACAGTCGTGGCTGAAGGATGTTGGCAACAGGTGTGCAACTGGGATGCCGTCTTGACAGTCATGGCAGATGCACACATAACATAACACACACAGTGACAAAAACACACAGACAGTATGGGGAAACTGTGGAAAATAAATAAATAAACTAAGATTCTGTATGAGAGCTGGTGACAGGAAGCTGGTCTCACAGGGCAGTGTGCTCCACTGCAGCTAATTAACCCCAGGAAATAATTGCAACAGTATGCAAATGCTGTGTAGATAATTCACTGCACTGCCATGCCAGGTAGTCAGTCGCTCTGTCGCTTCTCTGTTGCTTGCTGTGGAGGGTGCTTGAAAAGGGTGTATGTTGGTGTTAAAGATTTGGTGCTGGATTCAGCTGCATCATTTACCTCCATGAAGATGTTAAACATTTAGTATGTTTCTTAAAATGATTACTGTTTTTTATGGTATGGAAAAGCAAACATTTTGCAGTCAGCTGATATCAGTAATTTTAAATGTTTTGTTCTAGTAAATGTCAAAACACACATTTAAAGGTGCCACGGTATGTATGGTAGAAAACCCTGCCTAATATCTCTGTGTCAGGCATTGTTAGTACAGGGTGGCTGCAGAGGTGGAAGTAAAAGGAGAGCGGAGAACAGGTGGAAGCAGCAGAGTAGAAAAAGAAGGTACAGTAGAAGACAGCGAAGCAGTGATGGCGGAGGTAGGCTAATGAAACAAGCTTCACAGATGAAGGATGACATGGCAGAGGAGAGAGGAGTGAGACTTCAAAGGACTTTGATGTCACAGACTTTCAGACATGCAACTCTGCTTTAGCCAGAGCATCCATGCTCGCAAGGTAACCCACATGCGCACAAGCACATGCACAACACTGATGGTGGAAGGGCAGGACAGAGTGGCGTTGCCTACTCATACATCACGCTCTGTGAATGAAGGTGGGTGCTAATGTAGCAGTAAACACAAACACCGACAGGTTAATTTACCTCGAGACAAACACAGTCTCAGAAGCGCACATCATCAAATAACACAACCACTCACACGCACTTGTACACAGATGAACGTAAGTGAAAACATTTCATCGAATCACATGCTGCTTTAATTTCTTCTAAAAGTAAACCTTTTTTCCTGAGGAGGTAGAGTGGGTCCTCTCCTAACCGGAAGGTTGGGAGTTTGAGTCTTGGCTTGTCCAGTCCACGTGTTGAAGTGTCCTTGAGCAACACAATGAACCCCCCAGTTGCTCTCGGTGATGTCACCGGTGTGTGAATGGGCAAATAGCGTGAAAGTGCTTTGAGTGTGCTGCAATGCATAGAAAAGCGCTATGCAAGTATAAGAGCATTTACCACTACCAGTTACCAGCTTTATGAGAGTGAATGTTGAAGTACAGTAATTTTCTTTCTGTGATAATATTCTTATTTAGTAAAATTCCAACACATCTATGGAAACTAACAGGATAGTCTCTGAAGACACCTCATCTGTCCTTTACTTCTTGTCACTAATGTTTTGGAGTCACAGAGAACAGTTTGACACTCCATTAAGAGATGAGGTTCCATTCTCTGTAGACTATGTATTTGCTTGTTGTGAGATATTCTTTTTTTTTACATTTACATTTGTATGCTAATGAAGCTAAAGGTTTGTGTGTGTGTGAATGCCATGTTTGCATCCAGTATAGTGCTATGTTACAGTAAATACAGCATTGCAGCTGCGTTGTGACTTAGGGATACAGGTGTTTCTAGTCTTCAAGGCTCTATGTGTAGCGTGCAGTGTGCTGTTGATTTCTGTCGTGTACCACACAGTTTGATAGGAAATCAAAGTCTAGAATCAATGTCACAAGTTTATTAACAGATGCCCTTTTCTCTTCCCTGTACTTCTATTATTGTTCTTTCCAGCCCTGGATAAGCGCTTACATCTGTGGTTAATTAAACAAGTCTTCTCGTTGCATACTGTATGTGTGTTCCTGCAAGTGTGTGTGTATCACTGTGTGCATGCAGAGGAGAGGAAAAACCTACTGTATGCAGGTTTATTTATTTGTGATTTTAGGTGCAAAACGGTCTCTGGGTTTGCATGTTTTGTATGTGTATGTATATATTTTGTCTCTGTTGCTTTGACCGTGCCCTAGTGTCTTGCTGCTGTGCCTCTGCTGGCCTGTAGGTGTGCCATAGATTCAATGTTGGGTTACAAATTAAGATTTAAACATTATGTCACCAACCCTTTTGAGTTTTACATTTAGGGAAGTTGCAATATGCAAGACTTACTGTTCTGTTGAGGTGTGGCTCATTATAGGAATCACTTCAGGTCATTACAACTTTTTAGTTACATTTTTTTTTTTTTTTGTCTGGCCCTAGGGTGCAAGTTTTGATACTGTAATGTTACATTTCTGACAGCTCTACTTATGCTTCAGCGTCAGTGGTTGGACACCTTAAATGTTTCTTAATTGCACATAGTTTGTCGACACTGTCCAAGCTCATATGTTTTCCCTCAGTCTTTCTGGTTATGGATCTAACATTAGAGTGTCTCCTTTGTGTTTCAGGAAAATAGTTCCTCTGAAGATCACGTGCTGTATGTGTGGGATCACTTTGTGTCCAAAGCCGCAGCCAAGAATGTCTTCATCATGGCTCATAGCTATGGAGGGCTGTCTTTCGTTGAGCTGGTGAGTGTTTTAGTTTTCCGCTTATCCTTCCTACCTCCCACTGGCATAAAGACACCCTGAGACACACAATACACTCCTGTCAGCACGATCACTCACATGCATGTTCTTGTTTGAAAATCTAAATTTTCCACTCATACTCATGTTTGCAGTACTACAATACATACAAGACCCATAAAACATATTACTCTGCAAAAAAAAAAAAAAGAAAAACTTCTCAAACTTGCGCACACATATTTACAAAGATGCTGAACCAGTCACCTCGGGGAGACAATCAGCGGAGTGATAGTGTGTGAAACATGATGGAACAATTAAAAATAAATTCCATTTAGTTTCTTTGTAAAAGTACTGCTTCTGTAAATAGCCTGGTTCATCCTTGTCCTTGGGCACTATCCACCTCCTCTGCACATCAAGAACAAGGAAAAAGAGAGGGCAATAGTGTATGACAACAGTGGTACTGTCAGACCAGATCTGCTGCAGAGCAAACAGCTCTACCAGCTTTAAGATGGACAGACGGTAGGTTGAAATATGGTAGGAGGGAAGTGCATTTGAAAGAGTAAATGGTGCACTAGGGAAGGTGAAAGTAAAAGTTTGTCCTACCTTTTAGCTTTATAACCCCACCCTTTAGCTAAATGGGTCTACAGTGTGTCTTTTGCAGCTTATGTGAAGGGTTCTGAGGTTAATACCTCATTTTCTAGTCTTTGGTTTATTGTGATGTCCTAGTGGGACTCTACATCACACACTGATCCTCACTTTCTCTTCTGTTAGTGTTTTAATCACTGGAGTTACCTAATAATAAAGCTTGTGGACAGAAAGCCAATAGCAACACAGTGAATTCTCCTTACTGGGTCAGAATAGCATTTAGGAGCCATATTTAATGGTGGGGAAATGTGTGTTTGTACCTTTCTAACTTACTTGCTGCTTGATTTATCATCCAGTCTAATGTGTATACAAGTGACATATAGAACAACGAAAAGCCGTGTATCTGTAGTCATTAAGCTTCAGAAGGGGTAAACCCTCCCTCTGGATTTTCGTACCATTGTATTTAATTCTAATTCTTCAAGTATGATACAGTACCTGTATGTAGAACACACTATGTTGTAAAGATTCAGCTTGCAGGGATGTGACAGTTAGGGTGCAGACAGTGTTTACAGATCATATAAAGGTACTTTGTGTTTTACCTTTTACTTTTTGTGCACAGTTTTTAACTTCATAAATTTTCTGACAACTTTCATTTGCTGTGCCACTGAAATACAATATCCCCATTTGAAAAATTGACCTCATTTTCCTACAAACAGATGCTATGGTTTTGGAAAAAAAATGCTGACTATGAAGTTAGACTATATAAAAATAATTGTGCATCTCCTGGTAATCTCATCTTACAATAAAACATCTGTCTGCATCATATTAAACAAAATAAATAAAATAAAGATTTTAGTGATGGTTTGTTCTCTTCTGACCTGAAACTTTGTGTATCTTTAATCCCCAGCACTCCCTTGTATACCGCTAACTTGGCTCGGCGCCAGGCTTATTGCTAACATGAGCTGTTTTCTCATGTGACCTGGAGTTGCCCTTTCACACATGTAGCACACGCCAGTATATAGTCTGTGTCAGACTTGTTCTCACTTACTGGAAATACTCTGTTTAGTCCATAGAAGTAGTGGCGCCTGAATAAAGTGTGCAGGGTGCAGGACATGATGCAAAATGTCCGCAGTCATATAGTTGGTTTGTAGTTTGGTCATTAACACTTGAGTTGGCCCTTAATGACAGAAACTCCAGGATCTTGTTGTCTCTCCAGTTTTTTGTTGGCATCTTTGAGTAAATAACCCTTTTCCTCACCCTTGGATGTTTGTATTTTTTTTGCTTCATCACTCACATGAAGAAACATCATCAGTTCTCTGGCTAATAATGTGCTCAATTCACACATGGACTCAATCAAACATTACTTTGTACTAGGGAGCTGGCAGGGTAAAGTCTGTTTAATATCCAGACCAAGTGATTCTGGCATTTGTGTTTTCACATACAGCTCCTCTGGGTGATAAGTTTGGGGTTGCAGTACATGCCTGAGATGGTCAGTGCTGTGCTAGATGCATTTAAAGTACAATTACTGCAAAGGATGACACTGTTTTCAACTCTGCTAGTTATCTGTGATCTGAGAGCTGGGTCACACTACCAATCAGCTGGTTTCTTGGAATGAAGGATTTACTGCTAGACTCACCACATCCTACATTATTTTGGACATATCTCTGCTTTTTTCATAAGACGGGGAGAAGGACAGAGGAGGCAGAATGAAAATCTGCCTAGTTGGGGGATAAAAGGTGGCTACTTGTCCCACTGGTGTTTTCAGGAATATTTTATTTTCTTTCATTTTCTTTCACCTACTCTTTTTTGTTTAGTATTTTGTAATTTTAATTTGGCTGCTAAATATTCATGCAGTGTTTTGTCCATGACAGTCTCACAATCTCTTGGGCTTTCTTAGTGTGACGAAGATTAGCTATTCTCCCTATTTGTATCTTTCTGTCTCTCTGTGTTTCCTTCAGTCAGATTCTCTGTGTGTGTGTAAAGGCCTCAACAAGGTTTGACTGCTTTCTTTTACTGTATATGATGTCCTTGTCATGTGAAAACACCCATTCAACGGGTGTGCTTATATACTATATAAATACATAGCATATGGCAGATGCAGTATTGAACATATAATTCCAAAACAGAGACTTGGATGATCCTTGTGGTGACTCGAGGTTGTCCCAGTTTCTGATGTCTATCAGTGTCCTGGCACCAGCGCAAACACATAAGCACGTTCATAGTTTTTGTTAGTTACTCTCAGTCACTCACCTCTACCTGTCAGTAACTTTGACAAGTTTATCGAGGTGTCCAGGTCAGTCATGTTGAGCAGAGTCTGAAATATAGCTTCTGTTTCAGAGCATTGTTCATATAGAATCTCCCCTCTCACAGACATGCACTTAGCAGCAGCAACATATAAATATACATTTGGGATTTTAAGTAGCCACTGTAAATATATATATATACTGTATATGTTGTTTTTTTTACTTGATATTGCTGTTTTTGCACTCAAGACATAAACATGGGCACACTCGTGCATATGCAAGCATACACACATACATATACACATTCAGCATCTACTTAATTGAGGAGAAAGTGGTCCAGCGGGACGGGATGGGGGGTGTGTGCACATGAGCAGGCAAGTGGAGAGTGGAGCCTTGCAGGATGAACCATTTGACACATGAGAAGACCCAGAGAAAACAAGCTGTCTGTGGGTTAATTACTACTCCCCTTTGCAGTTAATAAATACATTTCTGATCAAGCACATCAAAAAGGCCCGCCATTAATTTCTCCTGCCCACTCCCCTTATTCCGGAGCATGTTAGCCCCTGTTTGGAGCACTCGAGTGTTTCATTGCAATTTGATTTCTTCTAAAACACTTCACAGTGTGTACAGACTAATTATAGATACATCAAAGAGTAGCTAACTGCCTTTGAATGAGAAAGTGAGACAGAAAGAGAGACTTGCAGAGCAAAGGCTGCTTACTCTTCACCCCCAACTCTTTCACCCTTTTCCCCTCTCGATCATAAAATCCATCCATCCATGTCAGTTTTGGGAGTTCTCTCTTTCTCTCAGCCTCTTCCTAAGAGTCTCTACTCTTCTCTGGCGTCTGCTTTGGCCCATCTGTTCTTCCCCGTTCCTCCTTCTCTGTCTTTGTCAGCTGTGTAGTTTCACAGAAAGATGGAGCTTTCCCCCCAATCTTACTACTTAGTTTTGAACCCATTTATTCCTATATTCGCTTCAAAATCTAAGAGGCTTTGGCTCAGCTGTGGACTGCATTTCTGTGGCTGTCTCTCCAGGTTATACACACAGCACACATACTGTAAACTGGCCATACTTAATTGTTTTTCAGGTCCGTATCATGCTTTCTTCACCTGGGAACAAAATCTCAACTGAGAACGTACCAGGGCGAGGGAAAGCGATAGTGCGGATAGAGCCATACGGAGTGAGGGCCTTCATCTCTCCCCCCACTCATACTGTCTTTTCCTCTTTCTTCATTGCCAGGAGTCCAGTGGGTGGGTGGGGTAATAAGTGTAAGTGGTGGTAGTGGTTGTGTTGAGGAAGGGCTGTCTAATCTACACTAACCTTGCCACTCACAGAGTGAAAAGGGAGCACTCTTATTGGATAGGACAGGGCAGCATTATATAAGGTCTTATGTAAGAATGCATCTGTCTCCCAGTACACGAATGTGTGGGTGCCAACCAGACAAGCAGCCAGCCGCCATAACAGTCTTTCAAAAACATGAATACAGATTTTAAGGGAACATGCCACATACTGTACATATAGTACATGCTTGTAAAATATCTGTCTGTACGCTTTCTGTATAGTGCCATCTGTTTCAAACTATGATGAATATAGCCAGCTTTCTCTCTGTTGTCCACGGTTTCATGTATATATGGATTCTGGCTAGGTGTCAGATGTGGGAAGAAATGCTTACGGTGAGATCAGTGAGGGGATTGCTTCTGTCCTTTTGGACTTCATCACTGTACCACTGTATGGAGGATGTATGGAGAGATATGAAACATTGCTGGTTGAATCAGACTGAGTTGGAGAAGCTGGTTTTACATATTGTTCAGAGTTTAGGAAGGGATTGAATTTCCCTGCTGTGGCATCCCCAGATTAAGTTAGAGGTTTTTATCTTGTATGGTACGGGAAGATGCTTCATGAACAATATGTTTATTTCAGCTGCACTGTGTGTAGTGGGCGCCTAATAGGATTCACAAGTTGAAGTACAAGTAAGGAAAAGTAGTTGTACTTATATTTTCTGTCCTCTTAAGATTTCCTAGTCATTGACCACAGAGAACATTCCAAACAAAGTCATTGCAATATCTGTGTGCAGTACAGCTGTTTTATATTTTACTTTCTTTGCATAGTCAGTCTTTAGGTTTGGGGTAGATAGTGCTATTAAAAAGAGAAACAAGGTAAACAGCAGCTCAATAAGGAGCCAGCAAATGCAACACAAAATATAAATAAGATAAATCTGAAGTTGCTTGAAGTTCCTTTATGGTGGATGTTAGTGCCTGCACCATACTGAATGCACAGACGTAAAAGTGATATTGATCTTCTTACAGTATCTAAATTCCAGTCAGACAGCAAACAATTCAATTCCCTAAAATGTTTGAGTACTCCTTTAAACTGTGTCAAACTAAGTTTCACATTTATACCTATTTGAAATTCTCTTCAAGGACCAGTGTAACCTTCACCTGAGTTTATCACTGCACAAGCAAAAATCACTTTAATTTGCTGACAAAATCATTCCAGCTGTGAAGACATCCATACACAGGCTCTGAAAATCCCCTCATCTAATGGTGTATGCATGTCTCAGCCGCCTTCGAAACTCTGAGTTCTAGCCCATCTATTGCTTCTGGAGGGGATGAAGAGAAGGTTTGTTTTTATCTCAAGGTTCTCCATAGCTGGCGGGCTTGCAAGCAGTGCAGTAGTAATGCAGTTTCCTGTGTGTGTCTGTCTGCATGCATGCGCCGATGTGAATGCGAGTGTCTGTCTATCTCTGCAAGCGGCTGCACACATATCGTATGGGTCGGTCTTCTCCTGGGTATATGTGTGTGCACCTATGCACATCTGTGTGTGTGTGTCAGCCCTAGCCTGGAGAAGCCTGTATCGTCATGAGCAGAACAGCTTGGTGGAGAGCAGCTATCAGAGCCATGTTAGGGGAGGAGAGGAGGAGAGGGTGAGAGGCAGTGATAAATGGCTGGGGCACACTAGCAGAAATTAGTGGAGCCGTATGCAAAGCTGTGGCGTTTTGTTTGATGTGAAACAAAAGGACCACCATGACAAAAGTGCCTGCCAGCCTGCACAGCAGGACAGTAGCCCTCAGGACATACACCACCACCACTGAGAAAGTGTGTATGTGTGTGTGTGTCTTGGTACGCACTTGCATGTGGTATTGCATGTGTATCCTGCATGGTCCTGTTTTCTTGTCCTGTCTATATTACGTATATTATCCCTTTCTGTGTATTTGTGCTTTGCTCGTAATGACAGACGGTGCCTAGCCCTTTGTACACCATGAAAAGACATGGTTTCTTCCTCAGTACAGCTACAGAATATTTGCTCTATTAAGCGGCTGAAATATAGACGTCTAATTTCTTTGTGAATGAATAGGCATCTTAGAGAGCTGCTCTCCTCTTAACATAAGGATGTAAATTGAACTGTTTAAATGTCACGGCCAGCAAGCTGATTTGATTTGAATTGATTTGCTTGTTTCTTAAAAAAAAAAAAAAGAGAGAGAAAAAGACCTCCCTTTCCAAACCTTAGCTGCACTGACAGATAGACCAAGGTCTTTCTTTCCACCTCAACAACACATTGTAGGGCTTCTGAATTCTTGTATCTGCTGTGATTATGTACAAATGGCCTTCATTTGCCATCCATTTCAAAGCTGTAGTGCTGCATTGTGACTAGAGGCAGATGACGCAGACCAAATTACAGTGGGTTTGCTGCCTGAAAAGGATACTCGCACAATAGGCTTTGTGAAGTATTCCCTTCAATACGTCGCCATTATTCTCACCTTTGTTGGTGTTTCTTTCTGTGTTTCAGGAGCATCTTTGGTTTCTAGATTACATTTGTGGTGTTGGAGAGGAGTAGGGGGTTGAAAATACGTTACTCACCTCTGGTCTCTTTTCAGTATCTAGGGAAATTGCCTATGTGTGAGATTGCAATTTTTTGTTGTTTGTTGCATTTTGGATTGTCTTCATTATTTATTCTGTCTTGTTTTATTGGAGTACAGCTGCAAGACAATTAATCTGTCAGAGCATAAACATTAAGTGTTAGTTTTTTGGGGTTAATTTGTAATTTTTCCTCAGCCTCTTGACATTTCACATGTCCATGCATTAGTCTTTTTAAGTCAAGTAATTTCATAATGTCTTAGTTACCTGAAGGGAAGCAGCTGGCGTAAAAGGCAGTATAACATTGCTATAGTTGGCCAGAATACAGAACGGATGCCATTTGTCCATCGAGCTCCTCTTCCTTCCTCATGCATCTTACTTGCTGCTAGCATCTTCCTGTCTTGTGATTTGTCAAACGTCACACTGTTTGTCATGCATCACTAACCAACAGCCACTAACTTGCTAGCTTATTAGTCAGGAGTTGGTGTCTTATCAGTGAATAAAATGGTTTTCCAGATGTTTTATATCTACAGTATAATGGATTTGTGCCCATTCAGTCCTTTATCAAAAGCATGTTGCAAACGATGTGAGGATCCTGATATTTTCTGCCATTTTGCTAGCATGCATACCACTCTGCCCCGACCAGCTAACTTGGAACTCCATCGCTTGACTTTTTATTCGTTTTACTAATTTGGTAAAGTAAATGTTAGAGACTCCTGGAGGCTTATT
Source organism: Monopterus albus (assembly GCF_001952655.1). Classification (NCBI taxonomy): domain Eukaryota; kingdom Metazoa; phylum Chordata; class Actinopteri; order Synbranchiformes; family Synbranchidae; genus Monopterus; species Monopterus albus. Next base: position 1,314,947 of record NW_018127903.1, read on the forward strand.
ACAACAGAGCTATCTTCCTGAAAATTGGTTTAAGAGTAATGTAGGTATAGCTAGATAAAGCATCTATATGTTTCATTGTTTTTCTTAGCTCCCTGACATTTGTTCTTTTTTTTAATGGCCCAGGGTTATAAAGGTCGTCTGTGACACAGACAGTAGTTAAAAAGGATTCAAGGCATCACTTTGATTTGCACACTATTTAAAATCTTGGAGATACATGCGTTTTGTTTAGATCAAACTTTCGTGTATCATGTGCAGACATGGAGCTGTTAACTTTCACTTTGGGCTCTGACACTAGAACAATCAATACATTTTAGGAATGCTTCCAAACCTTGTTTTTCATTTCAAAAAATCCATCCTGTCTGTATGTCTTCTACTGCTTTGACAGTAGTTCTGCAGTATATTTCTCCCCTACTTGTTCGCCTTTTGTCTTGTCTTTCAGTTAGCTGTTCGAATACACAGCTGTTTGTCATTTTCTGCGTACAGAGAAAAAAGTTATCTTTATCATCAGTTACCTTGTGCATAATTATGCCTTGCAAAACTTCTAATTGGTCGCTGATACTTTTGCTTGATGCCAATTTCAGACTCTGGTATTTGAGGGCACGACTAAATGTCAGCTGTTTGTTTTGAATAGTTAGTCTTATATGGCCCTTGGCCTGACCACAATCGAGCATGTGTTCATCAGTTCACGGTTACCCACTTTTCTCCTCCATACCACAAAACACACAGATGTTGCCATGGTGATGTAATTTAAAATCATTACATTTCAAACAAGTATTGTTGAGGAGACTATTCTTAAGTCTCCTCTCACCTTTTTGTCTATTTCTTTTTTCACCCTGGTGAAAAGGAAGTGAGAATCCATGTGTCCTCAACGTGCCATTGTGCACAGGTTCTTTTTAATCTCTCTTGTCCTGCCCCGTCCACCCCGTACCCTCTCTTCAACATGGGGTCATTCTTGCCACTTTGTGATATAAGAAGTCAAGCTAGTTGAAGTTCATTTGAGTTCAGTAAAATCTTGAGGGATTCATCATTACATATTTACTGGCCGAGGCTGATCTTGCTGTAAGGTTCTACCCTCGTCCCATTGATCTAGTGCGCATGTTCACTCCCGAGGTTACGGGACGTGCTTCCATTAGCATAAGGCCCTGGGCAAGGTTCTTTCTACCATTGATTGGCCTGTCCATGAGCGCCTCGTGCCTTCTCACATTGATCACTTTGTTTTTTTCCCGGAGACAGTGCTACTCAGAGTTCAGCTGCAGCTCTAACACATCAGACCTGCTGGAGCGAGAGGGATCGACAGAGGGAGAAGTAGGAGACGAAAAAGAAAGAGAGAACATAAGATGGGGACAAGTGGGAGTCAGAGGGGATAGATGGAGAACTTCAGCAACAGTGTCTTTATTTTTGCATACTTTCCTTCGACGGCTGGTACTTAAGCTAAAAAGGTAAAATCCGGTTTTGCCCTGTGTCCTTACTACTTCAGTTTGGGCTTCATGAGCTGGCTGCCTGAATAGGCCAATGCAATATAACAATATACACTGCTTTTAAAGGAGAAAACATGCATATATGCAATGAAACACACAGAACACTAAGCACTCACAGAC
>NW_018127903.1:1316576-1319821 GCF_001952655.1 Monopterus albus
TGGTTCAACCCTGGTTTGATTGTATCAGTGTGTGACAGCTGTCCTCTTCCTGAGCTGTCTTTTACTTTGTTTTTCTTTTTAATAGCACTATCTGCCTTGTAGCTACTTGCTACCTATGCACATGTTCAGTAGGAATGACGTCTTGGTTTACTCTACCCTGTTTTAGCAGCATGTTTTAGGCTGCTGCTGTTCTAAAGACAATTAAGGCAACCAAGTTAATGTAAGTTAGGTTTTTCAGTCAGGTTCAGGTTGATTTCAGACAGATCCTACTCCTATAGTATACTTATATGATATGCACAATAGTTGACATGATTGGATTAACCTTTGCACATTCTTGTGTTGTAGAGTTTTGTCGAGAAGATAAAGCGCCGAAGGTGGGAAGACTAACCCACAGTTTCATACATTTTTAATTCGGTTTTTTTCCGCAGGTACAGTAACTTAAAGCAGAAGTATATATAGAAAAGATTCTTCATTATTACATGAAGGCTTGCATGTTTACATTTTGATTTACGCATGTTCCGTTGTTTGTTTATCCAGCATGGCGTCAGTGGCGGTACAAAGCTCAGACTCCCATGATGCACCTCTTCTCTTTGTTGTGCTGTGTGAAAGCTGCGTGCGGCTTTGTCTGCTTCTCTCGTTCCTCTCGTCTCTTTGCCTCAGAGGCAAGGTCTCACTCTGTTCCCTCTCCTCTACTTCAGACTACTCTCATGCTTTCATTCACCCTTTAATACCCATTGGGCAGCACTGTCCAATACTTTCAAACCTCTCTCTGGTGTTTGTTGTGGTTTGCCTTCCTTTTTAATTTGCAGCGAAATCTTTACTCATTCTTTCTTTTCTTGCCGCTGTTGTCAAACCATTCCTATTTTCCTGGGACTCTCGCACTCCTCTGAGCATCTGTGGTCTGTTCTCTCTTACCACTTATCTGAAACTTACCTTTTCTCGTTTCTTGTGGATGTGGTCTTTTGCCTCTTCTTTGCTCTTCCCTTTTCCTTTCAATTCAGTCACATTCTTTTTCACTTTTCTCTCTTAACCTCAGCTTCACATCAGCCTTTCTACTTCATTCTTTGCTGACTCACTCCGATCCTTCACTCGAAACCGACCTTATTTCTGTTTCCTCCTGTTTCTTTTTTATGAGTAATGCCATGGGTTTTTTTTTTTCCTGTTTGTCCTTTTGCTCTAACTGCCTTTCAAGCGTTCCAATCTCCCACGTTCACCGTTCCCACTGTGGTATTTCCATGTATTCACCTGCTGTCTCTGGGTATGTCAGCTGGTTACGACCTAGGTCACCTTCACCAGAGATGGAATACAAGTGGTTGATGTGAAGTTTGAATGTGGTGAAGAAGACATGTTGACAGCTCAAATGAATCGCTTGTCACATGTCATTCCCCAACCCCCCCCTTGTTAATTCTGCCATAAGAATGCATATAATATGTGAGAGAAATCTTGAGGACATACAGGCTTGCAAATTGTCACGCAGGCATCGCTTCAGTTTGCTTTTCTGTCCTCTTTTCTTGCTCTGCCCTTGAGACTGTGAATGGTCTCATTCTGAGGCGAATGTAGGAGGGAGAATATGTCTCAGGCCTTGTGAAAAGCTGTGAGGAACAGCTAGGCAGATCCTGGTGCAAATGTCAGTGAACTCAGTGACTCTAGGGTTGAAGTTTAAACCCTCTCTGCCTCCTCTGCTTCTGTTTCTCTCATCTCCTGTCTCCTTTCTGCTTTTTTCCTTCAAATTCTGCATCCCCATCCACACCCACCTCCTTCACTCTCTGCTCTCTGTCTTTCACAGCTTTTAAACTTCATTGAATGCTGTGTTGGTATTCTGTGGTGTCTTTGCTTTGCCTGCTCCAAACCCTCAGCACCAGGGTCACAGCCTTCTTTTAGTGCATTTGTAAAGCATTTTTCAGTGTCAGTGCATCACCTGCATGATGTGCGGTTTGTTTCCTGCACATATCTCTAGTGTTTAAATGAAAAAATAAAATGAAATAAAATAAACCCACACACACACACAATGATGGGAGTGATGGCAAAAGGAATTCCTGCATTTTCTCAGTCACTTTATATTTTCTGCACTTTAGGCTTGAAACACACCATACTGACGGTTCAGTTGATCTATTCCTGACTCTGTAGCCTTCAATACTTATGAAAAGCCTAGCTTGAATCCTTTATGGCATTTTTTCCAGGGGTGTGTTTTAGTTATGTACCTGCAGTAAAACATATTTAATTTTTTAAGCCTGGAAAGCTGACAGTGAAAAGAGATGAACTGTTTTATGTGCCATTTAAAGGCTTTATGTGCTGTGAAATATGATGGGGGTTATGATAGAGCCAAAAAAAAAGGTAGAGAGAGTAGCGAGAGGAGGGGAAAAAGAAAGCTAGCAAGAAGTGTGCAGCCTTTGATGTCTTAGCTAGCTTGGAGCTGAATGCAGAACTTAGTGAAGTGTAGGCCTTGTTTCATGGTGGGATTATGAAGCTGGTTGAGCTGTCTGGGTAAAAAATAAAACATACATGCCGGCGTTTCCATAGATTTTAATTTTTTTTTTTTTTTTGTATTCATATTTGTGTTCAAATGTTTTATCTTCAAGCATGAGTTCAAATTTTGCTCCAAAAAAGTTTGCTTCTTGTCTCAGTAAGGTGGGTTTTCATTTCTCCCTAGTCATGTCACTCATCAGTTTGCGGTTCATGTTCAGAACAGTTACAAGGCCACACCGAGTGCCGTCGCTATCGTGTATGTGTGTTCCAGCCTCATACATATATATATTCTGCTTTTCTATTAGGTGGCTTCACACTCAACGATTCCTCTGGACTGCACTGACATCAGCTTTCATGCATGGCCTGCCTGCCTCTTTCGCTCTCCTTCTCCCCCTCTCACTTTTTCGCTCTCTCAGCCTCGAACATTAAAAACATCTTGGTCGTGTCAGACATCCTTTACCTCCCCCCTCCACCACCAACCAGCTAATATGCACTATACACCCCATTCCCCATACGCACTCCTTCACCTCATCCCTTCTTCGTGCCTTGCTCCCCTTATCCCTCTCCATCTTTCCCTCAGTGTCTTGTGCCCTCCACCTACTCTACCAACCCCCACCCCTGTGCCTTCCTGTGATGCCACATCTCCCATGAACCCAGTCTCTTCACCTCTTGCGCCCCCTCCCCCTTGCTTTTGTCCTGTATTTGTTTTTGTGAATTTCTTTGGGCTGATGGTTAGTTGATTTGTTCTGATCTCTCTTTGATGAAAACACTAGGGGGCA
>NW_018127903.1:1319867-1322287 GCF_001952655.1 Monopterus albus
TGTGTGTGTTTTGTCTGTGTCTGTGTGCCCGTGCATGTGATCCTGTTTGTGTTTGTATTTTGTTAAAAAGCATTCCCTTGTTTATAATGGATTCAGACAGACAGACAGGAAGGCAGGCAGGCAGCAGGTCTCTGCTGGTCATTAGGGCTAGTGCTCTGCACCCATCTGCACACCCCCGTCCCCCTTCCACCCCTTGTTTTCTGTTTGGTAAACCCAGGGGTATGGGTTACTGAAAAGGGCTTGGACCACCGAGAGTAGCGACAGTCATCTCACAGACACCTCTGCTCACCTTCAGCCCTCTGAGACCCTTTCTCCATGACAGGCCCCCCTTCACATCGTTCTCCCCACGTTGACCCTCTGTCCCCTGGGTCACTCCGCATTGTCTGGCTGCCTGGTGGCCACCAAGATCACAGCTCACCCAGTGTGGCATTATACAAAAGTAGATACATTAAAAGAGAGAGTTGTGCGTTTTTGAGTGTATGACTATGTAGTGTGTGAGTTAAAAGGGAATGCATGAGATGGACTGCCCTCTTTATCCAAAAGGTTAGCGATTCAGACAAGGGACCTTGGTTGTCTTCAAGCCGGGTCAAGGGAGAGCCATCCTCAAAATGAAGATCAGCTCTTGGCACCAGGGTTGGAGAGGATGCAGAGAGGACCTGGACCCTTGTTTGCACTCTGCTGGTCAAGGGCTTTTCACGACGTTCCACTTCATGTGGCCCAGAAGTACTCTAGTTGTCTGTGTCTCATTTAGATACACACAATCTATAATGTGCCGTTAGCAATCATTCTCACTTCTCTCATGTATCCTTAAGTCCACTGATGAATGTGATTGTTTTTGAAGGAAAGTCTGAGTAATTGATTTGTTTTGGAATTTTTTTTTCATGGTAAGCAGACAGCTGATGAGGGGAGTTTGATAGTGCTAATTGGCAGCTTCCCGTCCATGCAATGTATGGTTGGTGGTGGGTTGGGGCTGGGCGAAGTGAAGCGCCGCTATTGTTTAGAGGTGTCAAACCCAACACAGAACAAAGAAGATGGGAGAAATATGCTGTGCTCGCCTATCAGTGTGCTGAAAGCAGCTGAGTACCCATACACACACACACACACACACACACACACACACACACACACACACACATATAAATACATATATACTGTATATATATTTATGTGTACGTATGTATACACATGTGTACACGCATCCTCACACATCCACACACACACACAACAGCACATCACCTGAAGTCACATACACCAGCATTCACTCACACTGTCATACACACACACTCATAAACACAAACACCTACTAACACACATGCACACTCTTAGACAAACAGCCTGAAAATGACAGGATAATCACCACATTCAAACTTACCTTCAGCTCTGGGTAAATGCCTTTCTCGGAGATAAACTAATAAATATACTGTTTTCTTTTCAAATGTTCTCCACTGAAGGCCCTAATTACCATACGCTGACAAAAACCTGACAGAGGTGTAATAGTTAAAAAGGTAATTTGACTACAAGTAGGAGTTTGGGTGGGGAAAAGGGTCAGTGTGCCCCCCACCCCCCACTACCATCTGCCTCTCTCTTTAATGGTTTATTCACGCTTTTCAAGTACTTTTTGCATGATTGACTGACAAGGTCTTTTTCCGAAATAGCATCTTCAGTAATGAGAAATAATTGACTCCCTAATCAAAAAAGAGTTCATGGAATCCACAAACCCAACTGTAATCTTCTGTGGCATTTTCCAGAATTGACAGTCCTCATAGCTTCAGGCTCTATAACACTTTGATTTAATTGCTTTTTTTATAAGATTAATAATATACTTTATACCGAAGTGTGTGTGTGTGTTTGTGTAGGTGTGTATGTGCTCCTGATCTTTCTCTCAAGTTTAGTTTTTAATCAATAATATAAAAGCGCTTCAATTGGTGTACTACTTTTTGTAAATTTTACATTTAATTCATTAAGGGAATCATGGTGGTGATTTCATTATGTGCTCAAAAGTTTATTGTTGTGGTTGTTGGGCACGTCATTTTAATAAACTACATTATAATAAGGTGGAAAAGAATAATAGAAGACTAACAAAAAAGTAAATTAGTTAGCAAGTTAGTGTTCTTATGTTTTATTCAAAATATGGTTTCAGCCAATCTGCCTTAAACAACAACAGTAATAGCTCATTAGCACGGTTTATTTTATATATTTTTATATCAGTCTGTAGTATTACATTAATTTAGATATAATATCCTTACATTTTTGTATGATTTTTTTGGTTAGAAATAGTAATGGAAAAGTTAAGCTTTTCATTATTTTAATTTTAATTTCTGTGGAATTTAAATTTGTACCGAACTGAAATTTGTTTGTTTGGTTTGGTTTTTTTGTTTGCTTTTTTTTTTTTTTTTTTTTCCCCTGTCTTTTTAATTCGT
>NW_018127903.1:1322316-1326636 GCF_001952655.1 Monopterus albus
TCGTATATCTTACATTATTTTTAATCATTTAGTCTTATTTCCTCTTTACTTTGGGCATTTTAAAACAAATCATTTAAGCGAGTGCGCCTTGAGAACTGCAGATTTTTACATGATGGGGCGAATTGGCTTCCCCCAACCTGTTCGGTTCGTGATATGGCCTCAACCCCTTCCCCCTCTTTCTTTTCTGACTCATCTTTCCTCTTGTTAAAAAGCAGTTTGAAATCACAGCTAGTGGCAGTGAAAAGTTAATTTCACATTGTTATATATTCTCATTAATTTCATTTGGCCTTCTGTAGTTTTCTCTCCCTCACTGTTTTCCCCTGTTCCCCACAGCACAGGAGATGAACAATTGTGAAGGAGTGGAGGGAGGAACACTCCCCTCGTCACTTTCATTAGCACCGTTTTGTACCTCTCCTCCCCTATCCATTTTCTCCTAACTTTTTTTTCCCACTTGTTCATGAGTGGCTTGTCACTCAGAGATGGGTCAACTGGCCCTGAAAGTTTAAACAAAACACCTCCCCTGAGAATCTAACTCCTGCAGCCCCGAAGGGACACACACATACAGCACACACACACACACACACACGCTCTCTCTCACACACACACACCTGATATGCCAGTAATGTGTGGAGCAGCAGGCGCCTCCAGATTTGTTGTTCTTGTTCCATTTTCCTTCTCTTCCTCCTCCCCCATTCACAGCTAAGGTGAAAAACAGTCCACTGAGATATTTGGTAGATTTTGCCATTAGCAGGCTCCACCTTTTCAAAACACATACAGTAGCTGGACTTAATGTGTTGATTTCTGCAGCATAGAAGTGAATTTGTATGGGAAAACAGTGATGTATGAAAAAATATTTCTTGACAACAACAAGAGTGAAGAAAGTCGCACAATTGTTAAAATTTAACTACACTTCAACCTTCTCACAACAAATTTAGACAATTGAGTGAAAATTCCACATCATAGCTTGCTGAAAATTTCTCACTGCACCCCAATTTAGAAATTTTGGCTTGGACGCCAACTTTGTGCTCAGTTAGTACAAGGAATTTAGTGCCTAAGGGTGTGTGTGTCTGCGTGTACGTCTCAAAAATGGACAGCAGTACCCGATGGATATTTATCACATTAGCTTTGGCAGAGCTGAGCGTGGTGTGAAAACACACTGATTTCCTAAGTGGCAATCATATCAGCCTCGCCGTCAGAGAGGCAGCAGAGAGCAAACATCTGTGTGTGTTTGTGTGCGCCCTAGAACACGCATGCGAACTGTTTGTATGCATCATTTAGACACTGACTCCAGTACTGCTTTAGATTTGCTCTTCATTTAGCTTCTTTAAAATAGCTTGCCTCATAATATTTATTTCACTTATATTTAATCTGTTTTCTATATACTTTCTGCTGTCTCTTTTTGATTTATTTGATCTAAGCATAGATTTCTCTGATGGTCTGTAATTCTACAGTGCCTGTGTCTTTTTTTTTTTTTTTCTGCGTCCTCTCCCAGCCTAGGTTTTACATCTTTTTGTCAGTTTCTCAGCCTCTGTTGCTGCCTGTGCCTGCTCTGCATGTGTGTTCCTCTCTGTCTGTGTGCGGTAAGCTGTGTCTTCCCCACCAGGGTTCAGGGACCACTTGGTTCTCCTCTATGTCAGTATCACCGTGACTTACGACACCAAGGTCTCAGCCTCCTCCTCCACCCACCCTTGTTAGGCCCTCTTGCTTGCTCCTTCCCTCCGTTAGTCCCGTTCTCCCTCAACCTATCCATCCTCATCTCCAGCTGAGAGTCACCCACCTGAAACTGTGTTAAATCAGGGTCATCACCTGGCATGCACTTAAATGCTGTCCTTTTAACCTGCTCAGAAATACTTAAGGCTATTATTATAGCTTATAAATCATTAAGAAAGTTTAATTATATGAAAATTTCATAGTGGAAACGTGCAAGCTGACACATGGGAAGGGGAATTTAATGGGCCAGCAAGTCCCAGCACCGTGAGGGAAAATATTGAGGTTAGGTTTCTATTTTACAGCATTGCCGGAGGGTTGGGAGACAGGGAGAAAGATGAGAAAGAAACACTTTCAGAGAGAGGTGGAGAGAAAAGGCAAGCAGAGACGATGAGGCCTAAACTGTATCCCGTGGACAAAAGTAACTTACTCACTTCACTTTGTAGACCAAAGCTGTTAATATGGCCGGTTGATTTGAGAATGATGAAGACATTTCCACCGTACCTTGTACTGATTTTCATAACAAAGATGCATTCCAGTTAACAGAAGATTGTAATTAGTCGCTATGCCATAGTTTCATCTTGTTAAGGAATGCTTCCTAATTTGAAATTGGAGAATCTCTGTATTTGCTGCTGCTAAAAAATATACAAACATCCTTAATTAGTCATATTACACAACTTTGTCAGTTTCTCTAATTGTGTCAGTATCAGTGTGAACATTGTAGGGCTATTGTTGATTATGCTTGAGCAACTTGATCAGCAACTACCAGTCCTTTCATTTTCACAGAACTCAACATTGATCAAACCTCTGGAAGTTGATATCATTAACATTTATCACTGTGCAGATGTTAATTAGAGATTAATTGAATTCTGATATGAAATACTGCTGCACTATACATTTGAGCATCTGCTTGTTTTATTGTGTCTAAATGATTTGAAAGCAAAGACACTGCATTAAAAGAGTTGTCAGTCAAGTGTAAGTCAATAGAAAGTGTTTCAGAGGCTCATTATTATTTTATAGAGTTAGAGTATTGTGTACATCACTAGCAAAAAAAAAATGTGTGGAAAAATTACCTTTGATTACGTGGAAGAGAGGTTGGCTAAGCTATATACAGTAGTTTAAAGAAGTAATATAAGTACATTTTTATTTAAATGCATGATTAAACATATCACAGGCATAAACCAACTCACTCATATACTAAAGCAGTCACTCAACCTCATAAACCAACTCGCTCATATACTAAAGCAGTCACTCAACCTTGTCTTGAAGAAGCTAAATCCAGTTGATTTGCATCAGGCTGCTATTGTTTATGAGCACTCCAGCACTCCCTTACCCACAACCCATTTGTCCGTCTGTTCTTCCCTCCCTCCATTACATTCTCCCTGCCCTCTCTCTCTCCTCCATCCTCCCTTCCCGTCTTCCTCTTGTTTTCCATGTGGGCATAAGTGGGGCGCAGCGCCTGCAGCCACCAGGTTTCCTGACATGCCGCTCCTCATCCTCTGCCTTTTGTTTCCACCAGTGGACAGCCATTCTCCACTTCTGCTGTGTCAGTAAATATTTATTGGCCTTCCTTTTCCTTACCACCCCCACTGGTGTGTAGCTGTCCACATGTGCATCTGTATTTGTGTGGTTTACATGCTTATACACACAAAAGATCCTCCCTCAACATGTGTACAGCCATACACCACCTCCCACTATCCTGTGTCCGGTACTGCCATTCTCACCAGTGTTCCCTTCTCGTCCTTTCAAATCTCCCTTTGTCTTTCCACCTACTGTCCTCCCTTTCTCTCTCTCCCTCTCCTTCTTCCCTCCATGATGCATGTGGCAAACAGCCGTGAGAGAAAAGAGGAAAGAGAGGAGGAAGTTATTGCAGCTTTCCCCTGCTCTCTCCATCCCTCTCCCTCTTGTCACAACCCTAGTTCATGCACAAGAGAGTAAGAGGGAAAAAAAGCCTGTGAGTAAATGCATGTGACCTCGGTGAGCAAAACCTCGCAACGCTGAAAGATGCACGCACACACAAACATGCACTCTCGCTCCCTGGGGCCTTGTGGCCTCGTGCTAGAGAGGGCTTCCTTCCTGCGGTTAAAACAAAGGAAGCTGGGGACCTGGGACTGCTGCATCAAAGCCACAGGAAGCGCTGGTGTTGTCTCTTCCTGTGGAGGGTGTCAGAGCGTGGGGGGCCAGCTGCCTGTGTTTTCACAGTCGGGGACGAGCAGGGATGACTGTGTTTTGTGTGAGCGTACGTGTCACAGACAGGTTAGATAGAGGATCTGAACACCGCACTCCCGTTCCCTTCCCCATCCACCCCCACGTGACCTAAGATAAGTTGCTAGCAACATACAGTCGTACACACACAGGAGTGGGAGAGAGAGCATACAAACATCTTCCCTGGGGTGAATCCTCAAGTCATCAAAAGCCAAATCCAGCCGAGGACCTTCAGCCAAACCACTGTTTGCCTATAAGCCTATTGTCCTTATTGATTTATGAAACAAATCGCTGCCAGAGCATCACTCAGCTTTTATGTTTGTTTTTCCAGCCCTTGCCGCTGTCATTACAGACTCTACACATGCTTGCAATGTGTACATGTCTGTGTGTGTTTGTGCTCCTGTTCCA
>NW_018127903.1:1326670-1342202 GCF_001952655.1 Monopterus albus
TGCACCATGTGTTTTCCAGCCTTCCGGTGTGCACCCGCATACATGTTTGTTTGTTTTTTCTGTGTTCGCCCTGGCTTCTGTGATGCTCTCCTCTTACTCTCTGGCAACAACAGGACAGTTAATCAATCAAATATTTAAGCAGTGCTTCAGTGCTCAGTGGGTAGTCCTAGATTATCTGTGGCTGTTGGCAGTGCATGGCGCAGCCACATTAGAAGCCTCATCTCTGACTGGCATCATCTTGGGGTGCCCCTCTCTCTCTCTCTCCTCCTTCCCCTTGGCCTCTGCTCAGTCTTTGCTCACTCCCACTAAAGCAACACATTTTGTTATCTCTTCCTTCTCGCTCATTTTCTGTCATTCTCTTTCTCTCCATCACTTGTTTTCCTTTCTCTTGTTTGCTGCTCTGCATTTGTACTTTTTGTGTATAATCATGACTTTTCACATTGACTATCTGACAGTGAGCAAGGCCCCTTAAAGAGCTCTCGTCTTTCTGTCTTTGCCTGTTTCTCTCTTTTCTCTCACTCTGCATTCTTTCCAAGGATAAGTCTGCCCGTCTCCCCGTGGGGATCTCCATTGTGGATTACCATTCAGTTTTCGCCCAATTATCTAGTGGCTTTCGCTGCCTTTGACACATAATTATCAAAGGCCTAAATAATTGTCTTTATTATTGCCGGTGTTTAGATGGAGCATCAGTGGAGCAGTCGCCAGCAAGGGAGCGTCACGGGGAGAGGAGAGAAATGAAGTATTTATCTCAACCAGAGATTAGCTTAGCATGCTGTTAAATGATGTCTCGTTGCTTATTTCAACTCCTCGTCCAGATAAATAAACATGATACAGAACCTCATTTACATATGCACACACCCATCACATATCACATTCTGTGTCAGCGGTGAAAATAAGATTATGCACAACAAAAAGTCTAGCAATTAGCTGGCTTTGTAGCAGGAAGCAGCTTGAAGCTCTAAACACTGTACTTTGCTGAGGGCCATGTGAGAGGTCAGGTACAAGATACAGGGTTTAGAGAAAAGTCTGAGTGTGCATGCATGTGTGTGTGTGTGCCTGCATGTGTTTGAGTGGCTCCAAATGTGTCAGGGTTGGCTGTTTCATAGAGGTTATGAAAAGCTGGGTTTAGTAGAATTGTGCCAATCAGGGGGTCAACAATCTGTGATGTTTGTAGGTCTCCATAGCAACCAGGGCCTCTGCAGAGAAATCAGAAAAGAAATGGTTTATGAGGGAGATCCAGTGAGTAGGGTAAGAGGGAATAGGATTTTATGGTTCATCCAGAGTTTGAATGTAGCTGGGATGGGGGTGAACTTAGCATCATCAGTTGTGACTCAGCTTGGTTCAGAGGAATGTAAATGTGATGTGTAGTTGCAGTCAAATTACTTCCAAATTACAGTGAGAGAAAACAGCTTGTCACTGAAATGGGTTAAGGAAATTCTTTCACACCTTATTTTGGGGCAAACTAAATTATGATCTCAAAATGGCCTTGATAATTTAACTGAATTAGATATATAAACCTGAAATGGTGCAGACGACAGAAGAAATATATCAGACTGATGATAAACATTTCATCAAGGTTCTCTATTGAGTAATGAGGGTGCCCTTCAAGATGAGGTCTCAGGTGCAGACCCCTGATGGGACACATTGTTTCCACTTAAGCGTAAGCTTCTGCTTATGTTTTAGGAAGACAGTGAAAGCCCACTTGCTTCAGGGAGGCTGCTCAGTGGTGTGATCTCGCTGCGTAGTGGGCCGAGGGAAAAGAGAATTTTCCTCATGGTGATCAATAAAACATTCATAAACTCTAAATAAATTCTTTGTTGTGCACATCCACCTGTCCATCTCTCATCAGTCTTACTTTGTCTCTTTATCCCTTTCTTTTTTCCTCCTAGCTTCCTCTTATAACCTTTTGCCTTTCTCCCCTTTTTATTTTTAACCAGTTTTGTAAACACAACCCCCACCTAAACTGTACTCTGCATATCCAGCTGCTTTAGCGTTAAAGGAAGGGCCAGCAGGGAGGCGGCAAATGTCTCAACATCTGTGTGTTGGTTTTAGCTCAACAAGTATTTCCACATGTTTCTCTTCCTTCCTTCCATGTTTTCCCTGTCCGATACAAGACTGATCACAACAGCTGTCCTGTTTCCTTGTTAAAGCTGCTGTCTGTGGTTACATAGTGGATTAACACATTTAACATTCTGGATGAGGACGGCTAACACTAACACAGGCTAACATGGTGCAAAAATCTAACATGATGAGTCATGATTACACAGCTTACATTTCTACCCACTTGGTAGCATGTGGCACTATGGTTGTAACTGGTTTTCAAGTTAACCATGAGCGTTTCCCACCTAGCCGAAGACATGGACATGCTTTTCCCTTCAACACGCACCTAACCACAGTTGTCATCATGACTTGTCAAACACAGGACCCAGTGGTGTCAAACTCATTGTGGTTGAGGGCCTTACTGCTTAGAGGACTCTCTCCTGAGTCCCACTTTTTCAGCCTATTACCCCAACTGTTACCACAGCCAACCATATGTGTAGGCATTGCAGCAATGAGAGCTGTCAGAAGGAGAGATTGATATAGAGGAGTTCTTAGGTCTTTAATCTTCAGTTGAGGCATCATCAGGAAAACAGGCTTTGTGTGGTGAGAGTTACTCATTGCAGCACATATACAACACTGTATTAGTATCTTCGAATAGCGGGTCATAGAGAAACTTGAGCACAAAGTTGGTTTTTGATGCATTTCGAATCAATAAAATTTAGCCATGATGAATGTGTTTTTACGGGCCCAATCAGTCTAATCAGTTTGAATGGCCGTTTTAGCATTTCCAAATGTCTCATTATTCAGTAAAAAAAAGTCCAGTATTTAAGTTCCAGACTAATCCATCCAACACCATCAACAACTTCACTCCCAATTTAGCAGCTGTGCCTTTTTGTGCATGCCTTTATCTTTGTGTAACTGCTGTCTGTCACTCGCTTCTTCACCAAACTACCCTCTGTTGTGCAGTCCTCTCACATTCAGGCATACACACATATGCATACATCCATGCATGTACCCACACACTTCCTCTGTTCATCTTTCTTAGTGCTCTTGTTCTTTCTCTTGCTTCCATCTATCTGCGTGTCCTTTGTTATCTCTCAAGTACTTTGTCTTGAAAGTGGCATGTCAAAATGTTTTATACAAAGACTTAAAACCTGTCATAAATGGCAGGTTGGCAAATAAAGTGTACTTTGGCACAAATTATTCTTAAGTTGATTGGTTTTACTACCAGTAGTATCCCATGGATCTTGCCCATTTAAAGTAGATTTTACATCAAAAACAAAAAATACTGAACTCGGATGTTTTAAGGAGAATCCAGTAAGATAAAGCAGAGACCCATTTATACACTTGGAAAGTGGAAAAATGTAGTCTGAAGTTTTCTCATGTCATATGTTTAGTATTTTCCATGGTCAGTCCACCGTCTCCTGTTTCCTGGCCTCTGCTAGCAGCCCCTATACTCAGGGACTGGCCTGTTTATCTAGCACCACAAAACAGGACCTTGACTGACACCCCCAGCTTTAAAAGGTTGACTTTGCCACTCCCATGTGTCCAGGTTGCCAGAGGAAAGCTTTTCAACCAAGCGATGAAGAAGGGAGCACAAAGAGGAGTGTGTATCTCTGTGTCCCCGTATGATTGTATGATTTTGTGTGAACCAGAGAATATGTCTGTGCATACATGTGTAGTGTCTGTCTCTCCAGTTATGTGCTTTTTTCTTCGTTCATTATGGTTGTGGCTCCCCTTTCAATCTACTCTGTCCTCTGCTGTGGTGAAGATGCTACAGCGGAAGCCTTATCAGCTGGATGATATATGAGTCCTTAGTGCCTTAATAGATTCCATTTATCTCTATACACTCCCACTTTAATTTGGCTAGGCAAGGGAGGATGTATTCAAATGCCCACCGTCATTTTGATGTACAGGCAGGCAGCCAGAGCTGGCCTAGGTGATTGCTCCAGTCTTAGCTCCAGCCTATGTGTCAGACACAGATTTATACTGTAGTATACAGTAGACCGTAATACATGCAAGTACCACCTACTGCCTGACATTCCAGTTCCTGTATTAGCCTTAGCATTACAATGTCATCATACACCAAGCCAAAACCACCACCAACATTTTAAGCCTACCAATAATCCTGTAGTCCAGGACTCTGGCAGGTTTTTTCCACCAGTCTTTTTCTCAGCTTCACTAACTGTATGCAGTAAGTGATTGTTAACCTATTGTTGAAAGTCTTGTTCTCTTTTCTTCCCATTTTATCTTTAAGTAAAGCACAGGGAAGCAGCTCCTTCCCAAGTCCTGGCTACAGTACTCCTTGGGGTAGGACCAGCGGTGTGGGAAGTCTATTGTAGTGTGGTAACAAGTCCTTTGTGTGACATTTTCCTTGACGTGGACATTCAGTGGGGAATAGGAAGACAGGCCTGTGGATGTGACATGTGAAGGGAAAGGGTATTAAGAATGAGAACTGAATGTGCACAGGGACGGACATTTGCACACAACGTGACAAGAACACGCTATAGTAGAGCCGTTCGTTCATATTTCACTTTATAACATTATACTGTACACCAAGTTGAATGTATCCACTGGTTACAAAGCTGTCCACTGGGCCATTGCTGACATAGTCTGAGGAGTTGTGTGTTGGACAGGAAATAAAATGTATCTAATGACATGATGGGTGGGTCATATTTAAAAAAAATGCCTTTACAGCCATTCAATTCAAAAACTTGATTTTTATTTATTTTAATTTTCTTTCTTTTTTTTTTTATTAAAAAGGTTAATTATCTCTTAAAGCAAGGTCTCTGTCACTCAAATGTTATCTGAAACAAATGGTGCCTCCCTCAACAGTGACTATTCCATTATCATACTAGAAAGGGATCTAACACAAATTGATTTTTTTATTATTTTTATGGCAGATGAATCAGAGGGAAATGCAGGTGAAGAACAAAGTGTGTGCTGTGGCTCTGACTGACTCTGCTCACAACATCTGGCTACAGGAGACCAGCAAAGGCACGCAGGACTGGATGCACGAGGTGAAATAACCACACACGCTCACATACACCAAGACATATTGAATGCAAACAGAGATGCTGCAAACTGTACAGGGGTCCATTCCTGAGCTCCCATCTCATCACGTATATTAAGCCAGCAGTGAGCTTGAGGTCTTTCAAACTCTTCTCCTCTGTAATGTCTCCTTGCACAACGCTGCTGACCTACACAGGTACCCCTGACCAACAGCTAGCCTTAGAAGTCATAGAGAATGATTGTTTGCATGTTTTCCCTCTTTGTCTCTTTTTTTTTTTTACTTTTTATCAGCTCAAGCTTTTTTCTTCCTGGGCGCATGTCAATGAATAACCAAGACAGTCAACCCTCGCTGGTGCGTGTGTTTATAGCTGGGCATGCTTATATGTAAGCGTGCATGCATGTGTTGATAGGTGCTTGTGAGATACAATGATGCACGTGCACATGTGCGTTTGTGTTGGCTTCATTTTAGCACTTGCCCTTTCTGGTGTGACCTCTGCACCATACGAAGCACCTGGGCTCACTTAGTATGCACATACAGATGAGGTCCAGCCAAGACCAGAGCAGCTTGAGAGCCAGAGATGCAAATGTCAGGCTTTTCACATGTACATACATACCTTTATTTGTATTACATCCTCCTTTATATCCCTTGCCTTTTGTTTTTACCATTTCTGTGATCTTTCATTTCATGTGTATGTGCTTTGTTTGTGTTCTCAAGTGTGTTACTTGTCTGTGAATGGGTGTGTTTTAGTTTGAGTGGTGGAGATTCAAGGTTGCACTGGCCCCCTTCTCCTTGTCTAGTATCTCCTATTTTTGATTCATCTAAGGGATGCGTGGGACATGGCTTAATTGGAATGTTAAGTGATTTTCTATTTGTGATGATTACCCAGAACAATAAATCTGAAATAACCTTTTTTGTCCAGTCGAAGGAAGGGGACAGGCAAGGATTCACACTCTCTTGTACTCATTAACCCCTAGTCCTTTTTTTTGGCAGAATTAACAGAGGTGTCTGCCTAATTAGAGGGAATTTTTCAGGATGGAATAGTAGCTCACCTATGCCCTTCTCTGCTATTTGGAGGAAATGTGTATATCTATAGATTTTACATACTCTATATTTCTTCTGCTTGTATGCCTTCTGTTTTTTTTTCTCCATTCATTAAATTCATAATTCTCTGCCATACCAGCAGTTTTGGGCTCATTACGCTAAAGATGTGCTCATTGCATGTTGTTAATTATAAAGCAATGTTTATACTCTATGTATTTCTCTTAAGAACTCTTAAATAAGTGTGTTAAGTTTTGCATTAATTGTATTTAATGACAAAAATGTATCTTCTCAAAACTTTGTCATTGAATTATCAGGAAGGCAACCAGTGCTGATGCCTATTATTTTAACCATTACTAGTGAGTGCATGCAATATTTCACTTCAAAAGTGGTTTTACCATTTATTGTCTCTGCTAAGTTAGAGTTAAATGAAGACAGCTACTGACGATAAATACTGTAGATCACCATGAGGTGATAGATATACATTATTTTTGTATACTGCATCTGATTGTTGTATATTTTGATGGCAAATTAAGTCCAGTATTTCATCACATCACTGCTCTCTGGGCATGCATGGCAGTGCTAGTTAGCAAGCCCCAGGTCAGCATCAGGTTTGGGGTGAATCCAATGAAACCAGTGCTGTGTGTGTGCAATAGTTCCACTAAAAGGTCAGAGTCCCTTTGTGTTTCTCCCAAAATGCAAATCTCTTGGCCCTGGGCTGCTTTAAGGACTTTTATTGTTGGCTCACTTTCGTGATGTTTGGCTTTGAATGATCACACAGTCTACAACTGCATGCACTTGTTGGTGCAGTGCTCAGTAGGATACACTAGGTGCATATAATCCTCTGCTTTAAGGACATCTCTATCAAAAACCCATACATCACGTGGTCTTGAATGTAAAAAAAAAAAAACTCTTTCACTCCTCACTAAGGCACAAACACACACAGAGGGCAACCCAGATGGTGCAGCACATCACAGAGGGGAGCTAGCAGTGAACCTTAATAATACCCTAGGTGGTGTATAAATATGGGTGCCCATATGAATGGTTGCATGTGAGGTCAGGACACCCCACTGTTCTCCTTGGCTAGAGATAATTCCCTCCCTTTGGGGCTCAAGAGGTCACTGGATGGTGGGATGGGGTGATGAGAAGAGGAGAGTAAAAGAGAGAAGATGGGATTTAGAGATCAGTGCCTGCTGGGCCAGGTTATATAGACCAAATGGGTCAGATGAGGGGTAACTGACGTCACTGCCAAGAGAGTAAGTACAGAGTAAATATGAGGGGAAAAAAAAGAAAAAGGAGAGAGAATAAGCAGAGGCAGAGAAAGAAATACTTCTACATTTGACTGAAAAACAAACTAATAGATGAGAAATAAAGTATGAGAGACTTTCAGTTATTTAAATGTTGCTGACTGCTGCTGAGAAAACAAGTTGGAAAAGAAAACAAAAAGACAGGTAGGATATGAATGGAGTGAATACAGATGGAGGAGAGGAGATGAAGAGATGTATGTGGAGATGGATGAGGAGCATGGCTGGGAGAAGTGAGTGAGTGAGTGAGGCAGAGAAATGCGAATGATGGTGTACAGCTGGCAACCTGTCACAGTCTCCAAGGTGTCTCCTGTCACTGTGCTGGCCTGCTGTCACACTCTAGTGGCCTGCCCAGAGCACACACACACACACACACACACACACACGCAGACATGCACAAACACACATACATAAAGAGTACACTATGGTCATGAATAAACCATCCTAATCCATAGAGATTATACAGCAACTGGAGGAGGTGGGAGAGAGACAGACACAGAGAGTGAGCAAGAACTGATACTCAGAACTACTTTCTGAGAAGTTAGGCTGCAGGCTGTTATGTGCTATGGTTTAGGAGACTTTTGTACACTTAGCACAAAGTTTATATCATGGGACGTAGTCCTGTGTGCTTACAGAAAAAGGAGGCGGCAGTACTGTTTTATCACGGAATAGAGTCAACTGTATGCAATTGAAAATATATATATTTTATCCATATTTTATTTAAATTCTGCATCCATATTTATATAACTCTTTACTAGTAAAAATCTGTTTTATAACTCTATAATTAATGTCTGTTTATCAATTATTTTAATGCAGAGTTTGGACGGTAGGGAGTACAAATCCATTTTAAGGCCTTGTGTATTCCTGTGATATTGTACAGTAGATACAGACGTCTTTGAGAGACCCATGTGGTTCTTTTGACGGCTCCATTTGATTACACTCTCATCAGCAGAGTGCAGTATTTTATGTCCATTAATCTCTGAGTGTGCAGGTGGGTTTGTTGTCTATGTGAAAGAAGCAGGCTGACTTCCACTATGACTTCTAGAAGGCAGCCGGTGGTGGATCACACATACACAAACACATAACAACAAAGGCTTTAAAGCGTTCCTCACAAGTAGAGCGCACTGACACCTGCTTGTGATTTATACTCTGACCATGCTGTTAGCTTTAGCATTTAGCATTAGTCTCTAAGTCACCACTAGGGCAGAGATCTTTGTGCCAGCAGGTTATTATGACAGTAACATGGTATAGTTAGGTGACCTCTAGAGACTGCAGTAAATACACTACCAGTCAAAGGTTCTGACACCGTTTCCCATTCAGTTCAATGGGAAAGTGTGTTAGGAGTTGCTCCCCAGTAAAGTCTGCATTAGGAGAAGGTTAGGGTGGATAGATGGGTCAGAAGACACAGGACCTTTTGACAAATGACTGTTGGTTGATTCCTGTTTGAAAAGTTATGTTTTATATCTATGACCATTCCACAATTTTACCTGCATATTTATTTTGTTAACCATGATGACAAAGGGTATTTTATTTGTTGTAGGATCTTTTAAAATGTTGTTTCTGCATAATATTGATGATGGGATTTAAGAGAAAAAAAAGTGCACTGTGCAGCAACGTGTTTTGCAAAATGTGTGCATATATGTCTGCATATATAGCACACATTCAGACATACCAGAGGTGGGGGAAGAGTCAAACCTGTTTACACATTTGTTTCTCTGTCTGCCTTTAGTTCAATGGCACCATTGATCGGCAGACGAGCTGCTTGAAGTGATGATGCTGTGTGTCAGAGGCAGCCAATGTGATGTGCCATCCTTTTGTCACATCGCCCTTCTCTAATCCCAGCCAGCAGGCCTTGCCTTTATGTGACTGCTGTTATGCCTGCGGTCTCCCACAGCACTGGGGCTATGTGCAATATGTGTGTGTGTGCATTTATGCAAGAGTTTGTGTGCACATGTGTGTTGTTGCCTTGACAAATCTATTCATATCCCGGCCTCCCTGCCTCCAATGGTGGTGATGGTGGTGGAGAAGAGGGGAGGGAGGAGGGCTCTTTGAAAGACTCCCCTCCTTTCTCTCTCTCCAGCCGCCTTCAGCCCACTGCTCCACAACCCAGCTGACATCTTCTTCCAGACAGACTGAATGAATTAAAGGAAATACAATGAGACACTTGATGTAGCAGTCAAGGAGTCCCACTGCTTCTTTGCTGCTCGGCATTGCTCTGCCCTCAAGCCCAGGCTCAGAGGAGAGAACATCTAGGGCAAAGCAAAGGATCTAAAAATACACAATATGCCACTGTTTACCAAGATGACTTGTCATCTTTCCCCAACACTGAACCCCCTTTCCTCTTTTCTCCATTCCCTCTTTGCCGAACTTTCTTGAACCTCTTTGGCTCCTTCTATGCTACACCCCGTCCATCTGCTAGCACTTTTGGCCGGCAGAGCTGAAGAAATGACATATAGAGGAAAAGAGTTAAGGGGTATCTACAAACTAACAGACCTTTTTGTACACATTACCTAGCTGAATTTTGTTTATTTACTTAATGGTATAACTACTGCCATGACACTTGCTAAGGATTTACTTAAATGGGCCAGATGTTTCATCATGATCTCTTTCAATCAGTTTCTGTATTTCTAAATAAGCTAGGCTTTAGTAAACAAATCACTGTGGGACAGAAGAAGATGTAGAATATTTCAAGCAGACAAGAAGACATTCACTTGGACATATCTGGAGAAATGTATGTAGACAAAACGCAACAGCCCAAAGGGCCTCAGTTAGGCCTCAAGTATATTCAGTGTCCCAGTGTACCTTTACAGATGTATACAGTATAATATCAACATATCTGAGAGTGGGCTTTGTGTGTGTTGGGGGTCACCTGGGGGATGGTAGTTGCAGAGAAGTGCGATGCGACCCTGTATTTTGTGTGTGTGTGTGTGTGTACATTTTTTTTTGGAGGGGGTGAAGTGTAAGAAATGTAATACATTTGATAGGTTTGTCTACCCAATCCCTCCCTTTTCAGGAGTCAGAGATGCTGAGGGCAAAAATGCACAAATGTGATGCATTTGTGTGAGAGTCTGAAGGGTTCACAACGTTATGTATTTCTGTGGGAGACCCCCCGCAGTGCAATCACTGACCCACAAACATAAGCACACACGCACACACAAGCATGCACACCACTGTAATGGCTGTCAAGGGGCCAGGGTGAAAGTAAACAAGGGCAGATAAGCAGCGATTCAGAAGGACGCCAGCTGCACAGTCTAATCTCTTTACATTTTCGCTTTCTTCTATTGAACTTTTATCTTATCTGGGGAACGTCTTCTCCAAGCATTCCTTCTCAGCCTCCCTTTTTCCCTCTCACCCTTTCCCTTGTTTTTGTACTAGCCTGACAAGCCACAGCATTCCAAGCCATATTGCACGATCAAAAGGGAAAACACACTTTGATATGTAGTCATCTGCTGACCCAGAGAATGAAAACTCTAGGCATGGGAAAAGTCACTTGTTTTGCAATAAGAAATTTGTATATTGTGTTAAAGGTACATGAGGTTTCACTAGAGAATGTCTGAAATAACCTAGTAGATAGAAAGCAATAGTGCCATACAGACAGGAAGATGAAGACAACAAAAACCGGATAAAGAGGTCTCCTCCTCTTTCTGTCAGTAGACTTGTCAACCACATGGGGTTTGAGAGGACTAGGGGTGTTTGCAGGAGGTTATGGGTCAGCAAGCTGGGCAGACACCCTCCCCCAGGGCACCTACTGATCCACCATGGTAGAAGGCCTCAGCTCTCCACCACAAACAAACGCCAAGCTGTCTGAGCAACATGTCACAAAGCCTTTAATTGCTTGTTGCTGTCTCTCTCTCTCTCTGCCCCTGCCACCTTGCTGAGTTATACACCTCTTTCTTGTTTACTGTCTCTCTCTCAGTCCTCTCCACCTGTCCTCCTTTTCTTTGTCTTGCCTCCCTGTTTTCTTTCCCTTATCCTTTTTTCCCTTCATGTTTCTTGTCTTTGCTTGATGCAGTAATATCTTTTTTGAATTATAATTAAACATCATGTGTGTATCTCCATTACATAAAAAACATCATGTGTGTATCATGTGTGTATCTCCATTACATAAAAAATTGAAAACATAAAATACATCAGATCCTTTCCTTTATTATATTTCTGTCATATATTTTTTGTGTTTATTTTAGTAATAGTGGGGGATGCTAGTTAACATATATGAATTTCCCATAACCCCACCACCACCACCACACACACCTTAAGTAGTCTACTGTAAGTGGAGGTCATTTAAATATTTTGTAGAAGCCTTATATACTATAGGGGCGATGATAAATGTAACCTTATCAATATTTTTTCCTCTCCCTACAGCACTGTTGTAACTGGGTTTCAAGTCCAGAGCCCCTGGACACACAGCTGGATCCCATGCTGCCAGACTGCCCCCGAGTCTCCGCAGGTATGTATAAACACACTCCAACACTAATAACATTATTAATCAGTAACTACTCACAGCATCATTGGGATGACTTCTAGTTTCCAAACACAATGACAGTGCAGGGAAGCCGACTGGATTTGTTTCAAGTCATTTGGACAATAGAGCACTGACATTTAACAGTTAGGTAAGTGCTTTACTTGCAGGCATTAGGTGCTTTGTCAGTGTTAGCTTAGCCGAGTGTTTATTTTACTGTTAAAAGGTGAAAACTTGAATCATGGATTTCATATGGAGTAGTAGTTGGTAGCTCTGGTTGAGAGTACTGAGAAACTGGCACAACCAGGGAGTCCCAGCCAGTGATATAGTACGGTAACAATGAAAGTAGTTTGTTAAAAATAAATCTTGACTGGTGATTTTACAGTCATGGATATATTGAAGAATTAGTTGTGTGTACATAAACCACTACCACAAGTTGCTAAAATCTAGTTTAGCATTTGGAAGGAAACGATGGGAGCACTATATCAAGCTTAGGTGGTTTCATTAGATACAATTCAAAATGCAAATAAATGACTCGGTGTTTGTGACTGTGAGCGGTGCATGTCAGGGTTCAGTCACTCAGAGCCGTGTGTGTGTCGATTGAAAGTCTTAGTAAGGCTGATTGAGAATGATCATTGTCAGAGAAACTGAATCAGTGGCAGATTATCTTGAAACATACACAGAGAAACAGAGGCTGTCACACACACTACAGAAATGTGCTCTTTGAATTTTTGTTTTTGTCTTCCTTGTTACCCCATCTCCCTTTCTTTTTTTTATCATCTACTCTGTCTCCTAGATTCATTAATCCTCTCCTGTGGTGTTTGGCTTCTTGTCTCTATGCCCTCTCTGTGGTTGACTGGCCTTGGTGATGTCACGGCCATCATGAGAATGTATCTTTAATGTAGGATTAGGGATGAAAGCTGTAATCCTCAACATGATCATGATAAGAGATGATGATTGCAATGTTTGAAGAGTGACACAGAGGCATGCATGCACAGGCACTCACACACAGGGAAACAAAAGGAAAGTCAAGCAGGAAACAGTATAAACAGGAAATAATGTATCTGACAAATATCAAAAGCATTTCATCATCGCTCAGGAGTTCCTACTTTGTGTTTTTCATCTCTTCAAATCCTCTCACTGACATCATGGCCAATGTATAGGTCATCTTACACATGTTCCGCATGTCGGTGAATACATCTTTAACACTATCTCATCTCAGCCACTAAAACACCATGTTCCACAAGGAGCTGTGTGGGTGGGTGGCCTTAACATCCACCAGTGAATCAGCTCCTTGAAATGTCATGTGTCCTTCAATACAGATCCCATACTGTATTTCATGTTCAAATGTCAGTTTTTTTACCTTGATGTTTTATGTGTCTTCTCACTGTCTACTGTCAGTCAAAAGACAGCACTCTTTGAGCCAAGATATCGAGGTCTACTTTTTGAAACTGCCGGCATGTCTGACATTGTCTTAACACAGGACTGTTTGACACAGTGTCCATCTGTATGTATGCACTTTTGACTTGTGCTCTATTGACTTTTGCTACTTTAACTGAGCTGAAAAGACCTGAGTCTCTGGTCTGTTAACAGAGCTGCCATCTCAGCTTGTCTCTGGTTTTTTGGTGGCAGCTTCTGATGTCAAAGGTTGACTCCGTCGTCTTTGTGTCCTTGGCAGCCTGGCAGGTTCACAGGCAGCAGCCATTGTGGTAAGAGTCACAGCAGAGCAACAGAGGTGACGAGGTTGAGAGCAGGTTGAGGGACGGCTGTCAGGGCATCCAGGCCAAACACTACAATCAGCTCACATACAGCTCCTAAACTCCCTCTGCTACCATGACTGCTGTTGTCTGGGTTGCTGTGGTCAGGGTATGTGTGTGTTTGTAGGTGGGGGTAATCAGGGTTAACCATGAAGTGTCTTAGCAACAGAAAACAGGCCAGTGAATCCTTGTTGTCATGCACGCACACCCACACACACACGTATGCAGAACTAACGCACGTCACTGTGTGAACCATTGCTCATGTGTGGAGCTAGGCTGAGGCAGGCACGGGGCAATTCGGCCGCTGTGGAGAATGGCACCGGATCAGACACACACGCATACTAAAATGTCTAAAGGC
Organism: Monopterus albus; assembly: GCF_001952655.1. NCBI lineage: Eukaryota > Metazoa > Chordata > Actinopteri > Synbranchiformes > Synbranchidae > Monopterus > Monopterus albus. The sequence goes on from NW_018127903.1 coordinate 1,340,640, forward strand.
TAACAAAGCACTGGATGTGTGCATGGGCACTGGGACAGGTCAGGCAGCATGACGAGAGAACAGGTTGAAGAGCCAGTCTTGCTGCTGTTCTTTTTCTGTCTCTGTCTGCTCTCTCTCTCTCACCTCACTATTCCTCTCTCTTTCTGACTCTCTCTATACATCTCCCTCTCTTCTCTTCCGCTTGTGTCCAGCCTGCCTGTGTGGTGGCAGTGATGATATGATGATTGTGTTTTCCATGCTGGTAGACTCTTGGCAGAAGGAGGTAGGGAGAAGTGGCGGCAGAGCTTGTCTGTTATTCCTAATCATCTGTGAAGCAACGCCTGTATACCAGCATGGCACTCTATGGGCCTTAAAGGACCAAGAGAGGGAGGGTGAATGACGCATAGCAGGAGTATCCGCTAACATCTCCATTTCTTGTTTTAAATGCTATCAAAACAAGACAAACTCCCTTTGCACTTCATTGGCTAGTTCCCCTCCTTTTCATTTCACTGTTTTCTTTATCTTTCTTTTTTCACTGTTTTTTCCATCTTTCAAAAGGAATTTGTTCCCACAAGAAGGTCATTGCTCTGGCGTTTGGCAGTGGCCTGGCACACTAGCAGAATTTTATCAGTTACGAGCACAGAGCACAGGCTAAATATGCAGATAAAGTGGAACCAATCTCCTGCTGGAAAAGCTCCCTTGTGTGTGTGTGTGTGTGTGTGTGTGTGTGTGTGTGTGTGTGTAGAGTAGCTGCAAGGCTGACAGAGAAATAAATAAGTTGGAAACTGGGGTGTCACTTAAGTGGGGTTCTGGAGGCCTTCCCCAGATGTAATCATTCCAGACCTGCAGTGCCGTGTAGACACCAAGAGGATACATGCACGATGGAAGAGAATGAGGTTGATGAGAAATAAATGGATGAAAAGAGAGGAAGAACACAGCGTTACAGTAATTATTTTTGTAAGAGCTCCTCTGGTTTTGTTGCTTAGTTTATTGACTGCTTTTCTGGTGACATGGATGTTTGATTGTTTGATCAGTAAAGATGCTGTTCCAAAGGTGGGAAAACCCCTTTCTCTACTAACAGACATACATTGGTGCACGTATAAGCACACACAGCTTCCTCTTGGGTGATTACTCATTGTCCAAGGTGATTATTAATTACAAAGGGAGAGCTCTCTGAAGGTAAACACTGATTAATGGCTAACAAAAGTAAGTTAATGTCTTACCTGTACTTTAATTACCAAACCTGCTCTGTTACAAGCATCCTAACACAAGGCTGTAATTAACCCTAATGGACTGAAGAAAAAGACTTACTTTCTTCTCTCTTTTTATTTTTTATTTTTATTTGATTTGATTTATTCTTTCAAGCATGTAAAGACAGTTGATATGACAACACACATAATTTTACACATAATCCGATATCAATTTGCTTATACCTAGTACATGCTTGAATGGAGTAGGAAGAAGTCAGACTTATCCAGTCCTACCCCATGACATCATCTTACCATCATTGGTTTGCAAGCAGTATCACGACATAAATAATTCTCTTCTACACCACACAAGTAATATACTAAAAAAATTATAACA